>NW_017277774.1:575432-604766 GCF_001594065.2 Cyphomyrmex costatus
GAGAGAGAGAGAGAGAGAGAGCTGCGATGCAGGTGTGTGGTTACTCGTGGATGGACCGATCGATTTATCGAGAGGGTGAATAGCTATAAATAGACTGGCCGCGATTAGCGACGGCTGGTGGGAGTTATTGATATTGGTATTGATACTGTATTGTGGTTTGGGTCATTGCCTGGTGAAATCGTACACACAGAATGAATATCATGTAGATAGGTACAAAATGTTCCATAAGATGCTGAGAAGAGAGAAACCAATCACGCTAAGAGCGCACCAGTAATCTAGAGGAATCGCAACATTCTAAAAGATTTATCATGTAAATAATAGCGGAGCAAAGAATCATTGATGCATTCTATATATCTATCATTTATAATTGAAACATCAGTATAATATAACAGAAAGGTATTGCGTGTTAGATATATTTCAAAATTATGCATTATGTTTTACAATTTCGCATCTAAACTAGAAATTAATCGCCATGGTGATCATTTTCATGCTAATCTCGCTCGACAGTACTTTGCACTTTACCAGCTTTCCATCGTTTGTTATTTTATGCTACTCAATTTATAACAACATCGGTATCTGGTTTTACAAAATCCTCTGTATAGAAGGGTCGCTACCGGTAGATAAAAAATAAGTGTGCCCGAATAAAATCTCGTTTCCGTTTTGTGTCGAGTAAAATCTCGTTTCCGAGATTTCGAGATTTTCCTCCAATAAATAGAAAGAAAAATCATTAATTGTTCAATCAAATCGACGTAGGGGCATCCAGTTTCATGTGTCAATTACGGCAAGGTAGAAAACTGTCAGTGGAAATCGCCGTAGTGATCGACATCTTTGCCTGTACGTAAACAAAGCGGATTTCGATCCACTGGGAGGGTTGCTGAACCGGGAAACGAGAACCCTCAGGCGGCTGTTCGCGACAGGTTTTCGGTTTGCAACCGAGTTATTTGCGAAAACTTTCCGCGGCACGACACCGCGGAGAGAGCAAAGAGGAAGAAATTCCGGTAATCTCCCAGAGTGCCCCGCGGGAAATCGTAAGATGAATTTCATGATTGATGCTGATGACGCGCATCCGACACATTCGTCTTTCCCGAACGGGCGATATCGCGGATACACTTTTGCGTCCTTCTTCCTCTCTTCGCGGAAACTCCGCGATGGGAGAAATCGCGAGGGAAAAGTTTCAGCGAGTATCGAGAGACGCGCCGCGTGCAAAAGACATCGTCGGTGATCTTCGATCCTATAAATCGTCCGCAAGCGCGGAGTAACGGCGTCCCGGCCGGGATTGTTCGCCGATCAAATGCATTAGGACGGTCTCCGGTGTTGGAATACGTGTCGGTCGTCGGCAACGGAAACTGGCTATTGAAATTCCGCGATAATCGAGGGAAGTTCTATTCCATGTTTGTTCTAGTACGTTTCAGTAGACTCAGAAATGGTTCGTCTATCCTGCATTCCCGATCGTGAGAGAGATTGGATGGATGGCTTTATGCGGACCTCGCTACAAATGGACCAACGATTCTACGTACAATTCCAGGTGCTTGTTTCGATGTCGTATGGAAATTAAATTACTGATGTTACTAAAAAGCAATTTCTTTGTAGTATTGGTATATTGAATTATCGACACGTTAAATGCTTTAATACAATGAAAGAATTATTTTGCTGGAAGACCTAAAAATTTAGGTAAATCTAAGTATAATTTTGTTAGATTATTAAAATAATTATGTAGTAGAAAACTTAAATATGATGAGAGCGATGTTTCAAAAAGATTGATCCTAGTAATCAGTTTGAGCGTTCTACATAATTACCTTGATCGTATAATAAAATTATTTTCAAAACTGCTAAACTTTTAAATACTTCAGTAAGATCATTTTTCTCTATAAAAAAATAATTATCGTGCCATAAAAACGTACTAAATATAATAAATAAAAAAATCTTCTGATTTTTTAATAATTAAAGCATTAAACTGTTATTAAAGTACAATAGCATATAAAATGCTTTGGACAAAAAATTCATCTTTCAAAGAAAAGAGAAATCAAGTCAAGAGAAAGTCAAAATAATTTTATTTTAACGCCTAAGTGATGATTTTTGGTTATAAAATTTGACTGTTTAGTGACGTCAAGGATTAAAATAAAGTCATTTTTATTTTTTATTGATTTTTGTGTGTTCCTTGGGGTGCTGTGATTTAAACAATTATAGTGATAATAACACGTACGTGAAAGAAAAGACATGAGTGGAATGAGTTAGATTAATGACACTTTGGAGAAGTAAGAAATACATGGGACAATGTTCGAAGCTACAGTTAAGAAGTGAGCGTGGACTGGTTTTTGCTGTAATAAAAGTTTTTACAACAACGTACATTTGTACGAATCCATGAAGGAGAAGAATATTGTCTGGACGAACTTACATGGTGGAAACGCGTTCTTGTGATCCACATCTACAACGTATAGCCACCGCACAATCGCATTCCGCGCTTTAATCGCGGCCGTTTATTACATGCTAAGGAGACAAGCAATTCGGGATATAGGTATCTACGAAAAACTTTGACATTTAACTGAAAAATTACTGCCCACCATAAAGCTTAGAGTCATCTAATGTAAACATTAATAACATAACGTAATGTGAATATTAATAGCATATTAAAAATAGATAAAAAGATAGTTATTAAAAACCAGGTGAAATATTTATTTTTTGAAAATAAATCAGGATATTCAGGATATTCACGATGAATTTTAATATTTCATAAATTGTTGAAAATGTCACCCGAAAATGTAAAGTCCCATATGAAAATATTTCATTTGCAAAATATTCTATATACATATATATATATATAAACTTTTTGTAAAAAAATGTCCTTTATGTGGAAAAATCTTTCTTTAATATTGCTTCCTCGTCACGCATCCAGATGCTTTCAGAAAGTTTAGGAATAATATTAGAATTTGCAATCCGTTTTTCCTGCACCAGTAATAGGTGAGAAAATTGGAAACGGGAAAATGGGAAAATTAATAGGTGGCGATCCACTAGACCGATGTTACTCTAAACGTACAATGAAAAATATCGTGTTACGGACGGCGGGTTAATTGCGCTGAAATTTCACGCGTTTAAATTGTGATCGATTGTATCGACGCTCAATTAGGCAACAACCGCGCCGGTTGCAAATGAAAGAAGCTAAATTGCTGCGCTGGGTTGGAGCAGCACTGGCTGTAAAGGGCAGCAAAATCGTAGAGTAGTTCGGGGGTAATCGGGTAACTGCAGCAACACGAGAGCGTTTGACGCCAGGACCCATTACTGAAAATTGGACGACGTTGACGAGCCGATCGAAGCAGTGTGACACCGTGGAATCTTCCGAGTTGAAATCGCGCCAGTCGGCCGAGTTCCAAATGGTTTGCTTTCGGCGGTCAGCCGCTTCTGGTTGATGGACGCACTGACGATGTGTGTACCCTTGCCATCGATGACGGACACTCATGAACCGGTCGCCTGATTCCCGGAAAGGGATTTGAATAAGGCGTGACGCTTACTAACCGATCCCACCTATCTCTCATCTACCAATATCCAATATCCTACGAATGGTTTTGAATTTCCTCGGTCAATAGCAATCACGATATGGAAAACGCATCTTTCATTAATCGAGAAAATATTGAGACGATCAAGTAGTACATATATATTAGTAAATGTTATAATTAAAGGTGATTCTTTATTCGCGTCCACATAAGAAAAAATTTATAGCCTTTAACAAAATTGTTTAGTTTAGGTACTTTGTATTCTTGAAACAACAATTAAATAGTTTGTTTACACATATAATAAAATATTTTGTTGTTTCTGCGAAATCATTTTTTTGCTTGGTGAATAAAAAAAAATTTTTGTTGGTACCAATTAAACAGTTTATTTCGAATAAAATTATAGTTTTGTTTGTATATTTTAACTATTTAAATATTTTTGTTCATAGAAAAAAACATTTTTTTCTAGTGCAGACTATTCTATTTGTTAATCAATGTAAAAAGTTTTTGAAAATTATAGAATATACATATACACATTTTTGTAATTTTTGATTGTATATGTAGGTGCAAGAAAATTCCTTTTCTCATTAATACGTAACTAAAATGATATAAATAGGTGAATATCGTCCAATTGCTCTTTTTATCTCTATATTTGTAATATGCTTTAATAGTTAAAAATTTTCAGTGTATTAAATTTCATTTATTATTGTGGGTTAAACTAATTCCTGAAAATTCGTCAGTTTTTTTCCACTATATATGTTATCAAGTTTTTTTTATTAATTGACGAGAAACAAGCACTATTCATTGAATACTACATGATAAAGAATTTGTTTTTCGGAAAAAGCAGATTAGTCTGGTTCCAATTTAAAACAACAGATAATTGTTTTTTTAATAAAAGATATTGAAAAGCGTTGGTATTATTTTTATATATAATAATATATACTAGAATATAAATTGATTTTTTACAGAACGTATCTTCTTTTTTATAGGAAAAGAAAATTTCTCTTAATGTTATTACTTACGTCAATAGTAGATACTTAGTATGAATAAAAACGTTACAGAAATGTTCGATATTTTATATTGAGATTTTATTGGGACAAACATTTTATATAAGATATGTACGCTATTACGAATTTATGAGGCACAGTTCTATACTGATCAAATCAGTAGGTACGTCTGGCCGCTTTAATTATGACCTACGTGCCCTATCGAGTAAAATAGTTCCATCGAGAGTAAGTCGAATACTTCTTTCCGGTCGCGTACCGGCACTTTAATTCGAGAACCGTCGCGTGTGGTTCGCGGAAACTTCTCTTCTTGCCGGTGGTCTTCTCGTTAGGCGGGCGGAAAAACGTTCAAAGTACAAAGCTGGCAATCACTGCAATTTCTCGCATTGTATGCCCGGAGATGCAGCTACGTGAGGAAAATCATTGTTTGCGATTCAATACGGCGGAGAGGACGAATAGACGGAGAACCGGCGCGCACTCGAGAAGGCGGAGATACCGAAGAGATTGCGAGCAATAATTTAGAAGACAGAAAATGGCGTGCGCTTTAAAGGAGCGGTATCGGGAAAATGCAACATATAGATGCGCGAGATTCTCGCTTAGCGAGGCTAAGCAAATTTCAATCCTGGAATGACAAATTTTTATCGGATTTGCCTCATGCAGTGCTCAATTACTGCATACGACTGCAATCTTTTTGGTTCAATAAAAAAATTGTAGCTGCGTCGACGGCCATGCAATCTTATACACTACACAGAATATCCCTCGGAGGATAGCGAATGTTTACGGAGAAATACGCTGGAAAAATGTGTCGTCAGTATATATATATAGTATATATATATATATATGTATATATATATATATATATATATAGGAAATTTACTTTTTCGTGTGATGCTTCGTCGTATATGGGTTTATACTAAACTCTTCGGGAGGGAAGAGGAGAGGGGGGGGGGAGAGCCTCTTTACCGAGGGAATCAGGACAAAATATGACTGGAAAACGGCAACCGTTTCTTGCGGCAAAGTTTCCCGATAAATCATGTGTCTATCTCACGTGTCTATGCAAATAAAAACAGAATCACAGGTGTGGACTTCTGATAACGTTCAAGATCGTGCGTCGCATCGGTATTCGTCGCATTGCGATTTGTCAGAGACGCAGCTGCAAAAACTATATAGTTTCGCGTTCCAAGAGGAGCGACCAGAGTGCATTGTCTTTCGCCGATTCACTCTGGGTGGCAGCGAGTCCTTCGGCGCGGCGGCGCGATCGTAAAGTGGAACAATTTCCATCGGTAAGGACATTGCACCCGATAGTGCGGCTGCAACGCCGCACTGCGCGGCGCAACGAGGCGATAGAATTGAAGGGGATGGGAGGATTGCGGGGGTCGGTCCATCAGTTTGCCACAGCGGGTGGATATTAACCCGGCGCTGTACGTTACGATAGTGCGTAATGCACCGTGGTCGTAATGAGACCCGCATTACGCAGTAACGTGAGTTTCTCGTGGGTACCTAAATTTTCTATCGGTGAAAAATTATTTGTTCGCATCAATGATAACAGGAGTACTCGCCAGGTCTTTCTTTATTCCCGTGGTATATTTAACGTAAAATTTCACTGCGTCATAAATTAAACTTGCATCGACAAAACAAACAAAGCCAAAATTTTGTCGCGGAGTCAGAATTATTTGTCAAGCGATATTAATCATTCCCTATATTTTACGTAATTTATATCCTTTCTTGAAAATAAATTACATAAATGCAATAATTATTAACGTTTTCGTTCAGGTTTTAGAGAGCACGTAGATTTCTGCGGCCCGTGAGTGTGAACAAGAGGATTTTCAGCGAAAAATCGAGAATCGATATAGCGTAGTAAGCTTAATCGCAAATAGAACGAATCTTTCCAGCAGCATCGCGCTAATCGCAACTGCGGCATGAACGGGGAACATCATGATAGTCGACAATTTTCTCCTCGTTATCCGTAGAGGTACAGAAATCTTAATCAAAGAAAACGGAAGGAGAAAGAGAAGGAAAACGGATAAAACGGATGGAAAAAAAAAAAGAAGGGAATGGTTAACGGCGATTTCCGTTTCCGCACACACATTACGTATGCAGATATACTTAAACGTTCCATTACCACAGTATCACGTTGAATTTCCCTCACGACCGATTGCAGATGCAGCAATGCGGTGGGATACGCCACGGACGAAGGTGGAAATTCAGGGATCGGGATACACGCGAGTTGATCGGCGCATTTCTCGTCGCAACCAAATTTAAGGATTTTCCTTACAGCTTTTACGCGCGAAAATACCAGCTTGCGAAGCGAGGATGGAAGAGAGGTAGCAAAAGAAGTCATACGGTCCAGAGAAACCGGAAAGAGCATCTCACCGTGTCCTTCAGCGATTGGTTACGTCAGAATAGCTATATTGCGACTTTTCTGAACGACCGTGGAGAAGGGATAATGCAAAAGCAATTTCTTTGAAAAGAAATATCGCGGAACGAAGCTTGATCGAGTAGTACGTGATGCTCTTATCTCCGCGCTTCTATACAGAAATCGAAGATCGAGTGGTAGCCTACTCTCCGCGATTTATGCATGTCATATCGAAGCGAGATACGCCAGAAATTGAAGGTTTATCAAAGCTTAAGTTAAGGAGTCGTATCAACAAGCCTTAAATTTTTATAGTTCTTTCTTCTTAGAGAGATTCAAAAAATTTCTCGTCCTGGCTTAACTTAAATATGTACTAATACTCATAAATCTTATACATATATTGGGTTGGACAAAAAAAAGTTTACAGCGCTGTTTCATTTATATTATGTCTGTATAGTAAAAAAAATTGGAAATTACCATTCCATAGAGCAAAGTGTCAGCTTTAAGAATCTATTTTTTAAATTACATACATATAATTTTTAACAGAGTTATTATCAAGAGTATCAAAGTTAATTAAGACACTCTCTTTATTTAATTTGCGATAACTTAGCAACAAAAAATCTTAGGAACTTTTTTAAAAAATGATTTATAGGGAAAACTTGAAGCTTTCATGTTAGAAAGTCCAAAATTTTTGCAAGCACGTGACAAGTCTACAAAGTGAGAAGAAAAGTTTCCATTTTGTCCAGCTTGTAATTCTCTATATGCAAAAATTATCAAACTCATATAAATTTAAAAGACACATGACCTTTCGAAAGCAGAAATTTTATGTTTCAAAATCCTTTTTTTAAACTTCAATTTCGCTCATTTTTAACAAAGTTACGGCTGCTTAAATTTTGAAGTTCGTAACACTATAAACTTTTGTTCCAACTCAATATATTTTAAAAGTCGTAGTAAAAATAAAGACCATGGTTCTAAAATAAAATTGGCAAACTTACTTCGATATCTCAGTATACAACCAGTGAATAAAGATGTATCTTCTTATAATATTGTGATTTCAAGGCATATTTGAGAAAGACGCATAAAGGCGAGGTGTGTACACGTATAGATAACGATATATCATGCGAACAGATGTCCAAAAGATAAAAATAGAAAATAATCCTATTTTCATAAGCCTTTTTAGGAGAACCGTAAGAAAAAAAAGGAAACGTGCAATCTACGGATTCTCTGTAGATCCGTTCGCCGATGACTGCATCGATGGGAATTCCCAGTTGGTTGTATCTCGGAATATCCCCACTCATAAGATCCGGAATCTCGATGAAAATTCGAAATTTTCAAATTCCGATTTTCTGAGACGATAATGCAGCCCTGTGTTTCGAACAAGAACCTTTTAGAGATGCTGCGCGCTGAATGCTGAGGACCTTCTTCGCGAACGTCCCGAATAAAATATCGCCGCAATCCTTCATAGACGAAACTCCTTCGCAACCACAGTAAGAACTTTTGCAGACGCGTCACTGTAGTTTAACTGTTTGCGCGTTTTTCATTTAACTCCGTAAAATTTATCTAAATTTGTATGAAACTGTCGTCACGGCTTTTTGAGATACTAACTTACATGAGCTTTTTGAAGTGCTCTGTGCTACGCGAAGTTTTCAGAAGTATAATAATGTGTCGTTATTGACGATGGATGCTAATGCTTAGAAGTAAAAAACGATCAGTAGGATTTTCTAATCAAACGGTGATTTCAGCGAATGAATTAAATTGACTTCTCGCAAAAAAAGTAAAAAAGGGAAAAGTTGTCTTAATTTGTTTAAATTGTAGTTCATTAAAAATTTTCTAAAAATAATATTCAAAGTGTGTGTATGTATGTGTTACGTAATGGAATATATCTTATGAGAAGATATATTTTGAAACTTTCCTGCGTTCCCGTACTTTTTCTTGTGTCAAGTTCCAAAACTTTTCCGTTGCATTGTTATACCGTGACGAGTGCAGATACACGTTACTGTTGATGCAACGGGATAAAAAAATAAAATGTTCCGTTGTCACTGTTGTGACGAACATCAAGCTAAAAAAATCCTACAAATCATCGTTTTACAAAGTTTTTAAATTAAGCATTTTTGGAGATCCCCCAAAAAATTCAATGCAACGTAAAAGTTTGTAAAAACAAACTCTAGTATTTTTGTTACTTTCCGAAGATCAAGTTAAGCAGATTATTTATATACATATGAGGCATTCCATCCCAAGTATGCCACTCGAAAACTTTTGGATCTTCGATTTGGCTGAAATTTTGATATATTATAGTACCCAAGAAGCTATCATGATTTTTTCGAATTTTTTATCAACATAGTCATGAGATATGAATTTTTTTCAAAATTTGCAGTTTTCAAATGACTATAACTTTGCGAAAAATAATCTAAATAAAATGTCTTTTTTTTTAAATTGTATGTTTTGTTCTCTAGATTAAAAAAATATATCAAGAAAAATTTCAAAATTGTTTTTTTAATTCAATGTAAAAAATTATTAATTTTTTAAAGTATGACACGTTTAATTTTTTTTTA
This sequence comes from Cyphomyrmex costatus, assembly GCF_001594065.2. NCBI lineage: Eukaryota > Metazoa > Arthropoda > Insecta > Hymenoptera > Formicidae > Cyphomyrmex > Cyphomyrmex costatus. The sequence continues at coordinate 584,827 of NW_017277774.1, forward strand.
AAAATTCTCATAAAAACTTAGATTTATTTGATGATTTTTAAAACTAATTTGATCGTGGGCAAATTTTTCCTTCTATTTTTTTTCAAATTAATTTTTTTCAATTTTGCATTTTTTTACACGATAAAAATATAAATATAAACTCGTGACATTTTTATTTCCTAAAATTTTCGGTTTATTCTCAATGTAATAACTTATTTTTTTATATTTACCTATTTAAAAAAAAAGTGTTTCCGTGATTGATATTACTTTTATACTAAAATTATCGTTTTCTTATTATGTGAATTTTTTTACAATATAATTTTTCATTTTTATGAATTGATATTATTGTCCAATCTTATTTGTAAAAATACGGGCTACACTTCTTCATGTAAGAATTACACTTGCATGTACAAATATTAAATTTGATTAGTTTTACCCATAGAAACGTAAAATGTAGTAGGAAAGTTTTATGGGCAAAACTAATCAAATTTAGTAATTCACAGAGCTGCTCTGTGAAGTTGGCACCCCTAAATGCGAATTTTAATAAAATCATTATTGCATTCGTTTGTCCGCTGTTTGTCCACCCGTTATTTTGATTTGTCCACCCTCCAAAAAGAAGTTATACATAAAAAAAATTGGAGTACCCCCAAGTGATTATTTTTCATTATTATGAAAAATATAATAAAAATATGGTGGACAAACGAAAATAATGGATGGACAAACGTGGACAAACGAATGCAATAATGATTTTATCAAAATTCTTATTTAGTGGTGCCAACTTCACAGTGCTTCTCTGTGAAGTCGGCACCCCTAAATGCGAATTTTGATAAAATCATTATTGCATTCGTTTGTCCACTGTTTGTCCACGTTTGTCCACCTGTTATTTTCATTTGTCCACCTTCCAAAAAAAAGTTATACACAAAAAAGATTGTAGTACCCCCAAGTTATTATTTTTCATTATTATGAAAAATATAATAAAATAGAGTGGATAAACGAAAATAATGGGTGGACACACGAATGCAATAATGATTTTACCAAAATTCGCATTTAGGGGTGCCAACTTCACAGAGCAGCTCTGTGAATTACTAAATTTGATTAGTTTTGCACATAAAACTTTCCTACTACATTTTACGTTTCTATGGGCAAAAGTAATCAAATTTAGTATTTGTACATGCAAGCTTAATTCTTGCATGCAGAAGTGTAGCCGTACTCTTACAAATAAGATTGGACAATAATAACAATTTATAAAAATGAAAAATTATATTGTAAAAAAATTCATAATAAGAAAACGATAATTTTAGTATAAAAGTAATATCAATTACGGAAACACTTTTTTTTAAATATGTAAATATAAAAAAATAAGTTATTACATTGAGAATAAACCGAAAATTTTAGGAAATGAAAATGTCACGAATTTATATCTATATATTATTTTATCGTGTAAAAGAATGCAAATTGAAAAAAAAATTAATTCGAAAAATAATAGAAGGAAAAATTTACCCACGATCAAATTAGTTTTAAAAATCATCAAATAAATCTAAGTTTTTATGAGAATTTTTTTTTTTAAATTAATAATCTTTTACATTGAATTAAAAAAATAATAATAAACAAATACTAAAATCTTTTTAAGACCGTACAATTGATAAACAATTTTGAAACCTTTCTTGATATTTTTTTTGAAATCTAGAGAACAAAACACATAATTAAAAAAAAAAAACGTTTTATTTGGATTATTTTTCGCAAAGTTATAGGCATTTGAAAATTGCGAATTTTGAAAAAAATTCATATCTCATGACGATGTTGATAAAAAAATTCGAAAAAAATTATGGTAGCTTCTTACGGTAGGTACTATAATATATCAAAATTTCAGCCAAATCAAAAATCCAAAATTTTCGAGTGGCACACTTGGGATGGAATGTCCTCATATATATATATATATATATACAGGTTTGGGAATCACTGTTTTTACGAATATTTGACGGACATGTGGATGATAATTATAATCTAAAGATTTGCTCATATTTTACGAATAAAATTGTGGCAAGTTTATAATCGCGCTCATTATAGCGGCAATAAAAACAACATATGTCATCGGTTGCGATATGGCGAATGGATATAATAATAATGCTGCAGAAAGTCATATGTGACACGATTGCAGAATTTTCAGTTGATTTAATCGGATATTCCGTTTGACATATTCATACGTGTAAACGCTTGTATAGCATATTTCTGTAACAACTTCTACGATCATATATTTATTATAGCTACTCATACCTCTATTTATAAATAATATATATATATATATATAATTTATATATATATTATATTTATATATAATTTATATATATTATATATAAATCTGTTTCAGAAAAAAAGTCGCAACTTTTGTGGTATATGTACATCATATGTGCCTGATATAACATCGGTTTCGAGTAGTGAAAGGAGGAACGGAACGGGGAGGGAATTTCCGGAAATCCCGACAAGGTAGAGCCATGATATTATCGTAGCTGATCTTTGATCCCAGCGGAGATATATCTCGAAATATTCGCTTGTCGATCGAGCTTGGTTGGATCCATGTAGTTACGCTTTCAATGGAAATTTGTCCATTTGACATAGCTGAAGCTTTCTACCATGTGACATCAAAAGTAGATACCGCAATCGCGGTTCACTAAATTACGAATATGCAAAGAAATAACATATTGAAATTATATATTGATTTACTAATATAGTTGTTGCATTTTTATTATTACTAAATAGCGATAATGTAAAAATATACATATCTTTTTAAACAGTTTAAAAAAAAATTTGTAAATGACAATGTTGTAAAATTAATTATTCATGATTTTTTTTTTTTTTAAATATGTAAGAATATTTAATCAATTTATTAACAAAGGAATAATAATTAGAAACTTTCAAATCAAATTTAAAACTAAAATTAAAAAATATATACACATAATTACTAAACGTGGAAAAAATGTCCAAAAAAGTATTTTAAAAACTTAATTTTATTACTTATTCCTAACAAATGGTTACTATATTTTAAGTATATTTTTCATTTTATACAATTCCGTTTTTAACAAAGATGAAAGGTTCGCTGTATACGAATAGAAAGATAAATATTCTGTTAGTTATAGCTTGTATTTTTTAAATATCTAAAAACTAAGTTGACTGTAGAAAGAAGTAGAGAAAAATATATTTATCCCATATATCTCATTCATATTTGAGAAATATGCTGACAGTTGCACGTACGTAGTAAGAAATCGTCATATCACGAATTTTATATTTGTGCAAAGTACCAGCATGTTCATTTTTAAGTGCGTCTCGAGTAGGACAACGCGATCGTTTCAATTGAATTTTCGAGTGAAAACTGCCACGAAGGAACGACATTACTGAGCTTGCCAGACTATGTAAGGACGTTGTCAACGTGAAAACAAGAAGCGTTTGTCCGTTTTCGTATAAAATTCTTTTCTCAAAGCAAACTTCAATCTTTTCAACCACAAGGGAATCGCTTTTCAGCAGTCGTCCAATAAACAGTACATCAAAATAAATCCGAAATATATCTCGGTTTCTCGTCGATGCGTCATTTTACTGTACTGAAATTTTCATATGTACCGCAAGCGTTCCTATCAATATTTCTCTTCTCTTTGAACCGATCGTAGAATAGTATACCATGCGCGATTTGTTAAAAAATGCATTGATGGAAGTCGTCCGATTTAAACAAACGGTACGATTTAAAGACAGACATACGTATCGATAGTAAACTATATTTAGAAATTGCAATGTGAATCACTAAAGCAAATACTCCATCACTTCTGAGATGCTTTTCGATATTTAATCAGTGCACTCTACTTTCTGCAGTAGAAACAATCGATTTAAGTCAGCCATTAAGGCTTCTGTTTATTCACTACTATCTTGTAACGTCACAGAAGTGAGAGAATATGCAATAAAAATTGTTGTAAATTATATTTGAATAGAAATATTTTTTAATAAAACAACATTGCAGTTATAGAATAAACTTCAAATATAACAAAAACTATCTTCTTGTTTTTATAATATAAAAAAAAATTAAATCCTATATATTTCTATTGTATATTATGATACTAACTTTTACAGCATGTTAAAAGATAATTGTTTTTATTGTATATAAATCATAGTTGTGAACATAACTCATTTCCAGTAGAGACGGTTATTTAATTAAGAAAAATAAAAGAAGTTTTTGGTACATTTTACAAGTCGATTCTATTGATGGTAAGTATCGATTTATTGAAATATATTTCTATATTAAAATACTTTGTAAGACAAAATTAACTAAGAAAGGAGTGTATATAAACCACCGCGCAGATTTTTAGTACAAATGATTTATTTATCAACTCGTATACGCTATAAATACGTTGTTAAACAGATTGTTGGTATTAAGAATCTGCAATGGCTTATATGGCCCTTTATTAGTTATTTTTGACGTATAATAAATCAGAAATCCTTCACTTTTTAAAAATATTTTGTAAGAATTTTTGTTGTGTATTTTCTCGGCTTTTTCTGGCGCCATAATTTGAGACGGTAATGGTGAGTGAACGAACAGGAGCTTAAAATTATACGGAAACTGCCATTTCGCTAATTTATCATTCAAATAGCGGCAATTCACACATGTATCAACAAAAATTATATGAATAGATAGTAAATGGTTTTAAGTGTGACCGCGTTTTATCCTTTGTCATTATCCTTTGAAACATTCCGTAATATGTGTGTATTTAGCAATTTATTTCAAATCATCGTAGATACATCAACGTACGACTTAACGCATTCATGAAATTAAAGCGAATGTGTATTTCAATACACAACGTACATTTACGCGACACAATTTTCCGTATGTTGCGTAAACTCCTACATACATTTACTTCCCGAACATCTTGCTTGTGCAGCGTTCGAATATCCAAATAAAGCAGTAGTATTATACATATATTATGCTGCGGTTACTATTTGGTTATGTCTGGAATATTAAAACAACTTGAATTTGTGACAGAACTTAAGTGAAAATTAATATTTTCACATTTGCATTAATACTGTGATTCAAATAATAATTATAAAATCATTATTGGTACTATCTATCTATTTACATATATATTAATTCCAAATGACTTTTTAATTCTAATTTTATATAATTAGTGACACGGATTCTTCCACAAATCAAAATTTTTCTTAATTAAAATATCAAGAATATTATTAATTATCGAATTAGAACAGAAAATAAAGAATTCTTTACGAGTTATATAATGTACAGTTGCAACTATATATTCAGTAAGCAATTAATTTGTAATAATTATATAATTGTACATTATTTAATCGAGACGTGGTTGAAAAATATTCAAATATGTGTGTGTTTTATCTACGAATAAAACGTATTGCGTGAAAAAATTCACGTTAAACGAAAAAAATGAGATAAAATAAATTAAGGAATGTTGAAATAATGCAGTAACCGCGTTAATTATTCAGATGTAAAAATTCTTTGACATTTCGAAATGATTTAAAATGGTATCCGTGATATTTTTCAGTTATTTTTCCTGTATGGAGTGCCACTATTTTCGCGATTGCACGTCAATGACGAACTGTGGAATGTTAGAAAAGAGACGGAGTAAGATTTAAATTGACGTGGTTGAAAAATATTCAAACATTTCATCTATGAATAAAGCGTATTACAAAATTCACGTTACATGAAAAAATGAGATAAAATAAAAATTGAGGAATATAAAAATAATGTAGCAGCTGCGCTAATTATTCAGGTGTAAAAATTCCTTAAAATTTCGCAATGTAATATGATTTAAAATGATATTCGTGATATTTTTCAATTATTTTTTCTGTGTAGAGTGTCACTATTTTTACGATCGCACATCAATGACGGACCGTCAAAATAGATGGAGTAAGTAAGATATGTCATATTTCACGCGTGAAGAAACTTGATCAGTTATTGCGAACGTGCATTTACACGAAAGTGTCGTCGCAGACGCTGTAATCTAATAATTCAGGATGGCAGGTCCCGCCACGGCAGAAATTGCAATTTAATCCAATCCGCGGGAGTCTAAGTGGTAATTTCAAATCCAAATGCGCCGTCTATTTCGTTGCCGTTCGCGTCGTGAGATCGTCGCCAAAATAGAACGTGCGCTGATACGTGTGCGATAGTTTTTCAATCTCCGGCATGTTGTTTGATTGAAAACAGCGGATTTCGTTGTCAAATGAAAATTTTAATGCCCTACACAACTGCAATTCTTATATATTTCCGAAAGTTAAAAAAATTTTCAAAATATGGAACACCCTGGAGTGCGTTGCGAAAAGAAAAATCTGTGAAACGATAATATTTCCTATGATCAGTTGCTATGTAATATTTTTTTATTTAAAGATGTTAATCGCGCTTAAATTTTCTCTTCAGCATGTATAGAGATGTAGTAAATGAGTATCATATCATATATATATATATATATACATATATATCATATCAGATATACTCGTATAAAAGAGGAAGCAATCCAGGATTTAATCTCCGCTTATAACACGTAAATGATAAAATAAAAACTAAATAGCGTTGCGTGTTGAAAAGAGGTGACTGCTACGATTTGCAATCTTATAAAATGAAAATGCAAATTGGAAACATCTGGTCAAGGTCCTTTTTAATTAAAGAGCTACCATCTCTTCGCATAACTTTAGCCTGCATCACGTGGATAAAAGTAATCCTCTATCTGTAAGATAGTGGCCACGAAATGTTTATTTCTACAAAAAGTCTTTTACTTGTTTTAAATATTTTACACTGCGCTTTTACGATGACAATTTTCGCAAAAAGCTGTATAAAGCTGTTTTAATCTTATCACAAAATGAGAAAAATTCGTCACTCTAAATATCGTATCGCGTGATACTTGAAATTATATGTTCAACGTTGACATACTGTCACTGTAGCGTGTCTTTAAATTTTTATTGCGCGAAAATATGACAGCATCGTGGTAACTCTGATCATTATAAGTTCGGTGCAGTCATTCGGAACATATTTTCGAGTATAATTTCAAGTTCAGACGTGTAAGGGAGAGATTTACGTGACACAATACCTTTCTATGTTCCAAAGAGAAAGAGAGAGAAAGAGAAGGAGAGAGAGAGAAAGGAGACAAGATCATACTCGTATTATATCACGTGGCGAGCCGAGGGATCGTTGTTCACTGTCAAAGGATTCCAGAAATTTAATTAATTTCTCAGAAGTAGGTCATTCGCTCAATAATTCGACTAAATCATTTTTATTCAGAAATTCACAGAAATGTCGAAAGATGAATGACCATGATTAAATATTTTTTGTTAAAATGTAGTATTTAAAAGAAATGTAAATGTAAATTCGTCAAAATTAAGAGTTGAATTGTAAGTCATTTATCAAATGTTATAATAAAATATTATAATATTTGTGAAAAATGTCTTCTTTCAGTTCTTAATTTTGACGGATACACTTATATTTTTTAAAATTATAATAAAATTATTCTGCTTTGTTTTCAAAAATATAAAACAGAAGTTTGTTCTCTAAATTTTGGAAATGTTTACCTTTGCATTTAATTCACGTAATTCGATAATTTGCAAAATACTTTATTTTCGGATTAGTTGATTGAACGGAAATTAACATTGGGCCAGAGTAGGTGGGCTGCTCAGGCTGTATACCACGTAAACGTAGAGCACGAAAACTGCGGTAAACGTTGCCAACGTAAATACGGCTGTTTGGTATCCTGCAAACGAAGAGAAAATACTCGAGTAGGTGGGTGGCGTGGCATCGCGGTTACTGTATTTAACGGATTAGTATAATTACAAATAAAAACATATCAATTTAATTTAAATTCTCCATCAATAAAAAAAAATATATACGAAAAATTTCGTATTAATTCCTCGGCATAAAAAAAAGAAGCATCGAAGTAATAATGTGATCTTGTATAAAAATTGCTTTTTCGCGAATGTTTCTCTGGCATATGAAATAATGTCTCTTTTAATTGTGAGATATCTGTTGACGACAAAACGTCCCGAAATTGACGTTCATAATCTCACTTTCGTTTTTCTCCTCATCAAAATCGGATCTTTCATCGATAACTGCTTCCACCGAGCTATCCTCTCGCATTCCTTCGATCATCGCAGTCTGTAACGAGGAATCTTCCACGTCATCTGGCATTTCTGATTTCACCGTCTTAGAATCGACAGTCTGATACTTGATCGACTCTGTAGAAACATACGGAATATTTTAGACAAATTTTACTTCTATTTTATCTGATTGTAATGCCAGTGTAAATCTATCAACGTAGGTATGTAAAAATTTATCAATCGTCATCTAAAGATTTATATCCAATTTTTCAAAATTGACGTTTATGCTCACATAATCACATTCTTGCCTATACATCCTTTATAGATACTTAATTATTTATTTTTCTTTATATACAATGCAAATCCAAAAACTTAACCGTTCTTCTACAATTAAGAAAATGGAGAAAATAAAAATATGACTGTAGACGTAGAATTAATGGTCGTTTTGACAATCACATCGGGAGATGTATAATGTATATTTAATAGATATCTCAATCTAACTTTCCAACTCCTCGAAACTGTGGTTGACCAATGTCCGAAGTCAGCTCGTAAGTAATCGATGGACAGACCGCGATTAACCCGCATAAACACAGAGAAATTCTGGTTACATCTAGTCTCGGATTTACCTTCGTCATTCATCATGCCGGTCCAATCAGAACAATTGGATCGAGATAATCAAAGCCGTCAATGCGCACTTGTTCGTAACAAAGTTGTTTGATATAGTATCGCTGTTTGTTTGAAATCACGTCATCGACTTGTTAGTCTGATCTTCTCATTGTGATATAATGGCGTGGAAGACTGCGAAAAGTTTGTTCAAGACGACTTCGGTAAGCGACTTCGTGCGTCCTCCTTCGTTACTTTTTTCTTCCTCTTTTTATCTCTTTATATTCTAAGATGGAGAAGTGACCTAGAATCCCCAATTGGGATAGCCTTAATTACTAGTTGGCAAATTTACCCTTACAATTCGTCGCTCTGCCTTGTAATCCGCCGTTGCTAAGTACAGAGGTTTCTTTCGTATCTATTTGTTTTTGCGAGAACTTGGAATTGGTTGGAATCAGTTTCACGTACATCAAATCGGCTTCGGACGAGAATGTAATTAGAGACGCGGAGGAAATAAAACGTACCAGTGTATGGACTGAGAAGTATCAAGAAAAATGACGCCGGATGAAAAAGAGATTGTCAGTTTAAATTCACGTTTAGATTAAGAAATCGATACTCAATTACTCTGAATTGTTATTCGTTGACTTACTATTTATAGGATAAATAATCAGAGATATGCATAAATGTCTTTTTTAGATTTAAGGCTCCTGAATACTCACTGCAGTCATATCGAATCATGACGTCATAAGCGACACGTTATCTTTTTTTGCATGTAAAAATAAAGACAATTTTGATAAAACGGAATAATGAGATCGTTGAAAAACACTTGCAAAAATGGGCTGAGAAGGTGTCTTTACTAATTTTTACTCAATGCGCATGCGTATAACTTATTTTTACTTCACGAACGTTTTTGAACTACTGATTGTCGAGGGAGATAAAGATAGAGACTATTCTCGTTCTATTTTTACAAGTGTTTTACAGCGATCTCATTATTCCGTTTTGTTCATATTTCCGTTTTTGATGAAATTGTCTTTATTTACAAATAGCATGCAAGAAAAACCAGCGTGTCATTTCTCGCTCATGACGTCACGGTTTAATATAGCTGAGGTGAGTATTCAAGGAGTCTTAAAAATACAGAAATGTTAAACACAAATGTGAAATCCTAATATTTCTGACAATTTTTTTTTATGTAAATTGAAAAAAAATAATATATTCCAATAATACATTTCTTGTTTAATTTTCTTTTTTTCAATCTAAAGTTATTCTGTAACTTCCACATATATTCTCTTTTCGATTTCAACTGCTACATGCAAGAGATAAAAATGTATGATTAAAAAGGACATACATAAATAATTTTAATAACTTTGTAAGAAAATAATATTACGAAGTAAAAGAATTATATTTATCATATTCTGTTCTCAAATCGTGTAATTATATTCTACGTATAATATTTTTCTGTCTCTTTATATCCATACCTCGATATTGTCGATATTTCTCTACTTTTAATATATTTTTATATCTTTAAATGTAAAAATATATTTGATACTTCTATTCATTCATTACTACTATATTTTGGATTATGACATTAGAAGCAAGAAAATACACGATAAAAATTCTTGTAAAATATTTTAATACATATTTCAATATATATATTCAATTAATAAAATCGACTTATAAAATATACCAAAAATTTTTTATTTCGTTAATTAATAAATATGTATGATGGAAATGAATTACGCACAAGCAAAATAATAAAAGCTATGTCCATATAGTTATGACAAATTATAAAATTAATGAGATGTATAAAAATAAATGTAATTTAATTTCTTCCAGAAAAATAAAATGCTTTTCGGATATTTAATAAGTCTTTTCTATCGATTGTAAACAAAGTTTTATTAAAAAATATGTTCAAATATAATTTGCAAAAATTTATATTGTGTGTTTTCTCGTTTCTGATGTCAGTTTAAAATAGTAATGGTATAAACAAATAAATATTTAAGAGCTTTCAGTGTTTTACTCCTAATGTCTATGATACCTAATTGTACAATACTTATAATCAAATGTATTCATTTGTAAGAATAAGTATTGCAAATTAATTAAAATAAAAGATGTATATAAAATAAAATAAATATGTAAAATAAAATAAAATATAAAATAAGGTAAAATTTTGCGGATTGATTAAAAAAACTTATTGCAAAAAATATTTGACAATTTGATAATAGTTTTTTAAAACTATTAAATATCCATATTAACTATTTATTAATACATGTTAACAACAATCACAAAGTTGTAATTAAGTAAATTGTCGAAATCGAATTAAATAAATTAATTAAGCAAAGTTATCCGAGAGTGGAAAAGCATCCGTCGTTCATTATGTCGAAGAGCCTTACTTGATCGCCGCGGGCTATTGAAGCGGAGAGAATACTAAATTAGCGTTAAACGTTAATTTTCGCTTCAGCTTTTTGTTCGGGAGCTTTAGATCACGTCTTGACTTTCACGAAACTCCGTATCTAGGATTTCCCGAGGCGCACGTTGAGTCTCAGCTGTCGTTTCTTAACCGTCAACGGACAATTCTGAAACATCTGCTTGTCGGGGCTGGACAAGTGTCTCGGGGACTGTCGTCGCTGCTTACGGGATTTCAACGGGATCCTTTAGCGCAACTGCGTCTGGTTTCTCGAGAGTAGTTGATTGCTCGTCCAGATGTTTATTTCCGGATGCGTGACGCGCTATGTCATCAGGATTTCCGGGCAAATCTGGGGTCACGTCAACGTCTGATGAAACTGTCGCGTTTCTAATATTTTTCAGGTCGGTACTTTCCCCTTGTTTATGTGGGTTTCCTAAGCCCGCGGTAAAATAATAGTTGTACGCTTTGATTCGCTCTGGGATTGTGTGGAACGATATTTTCGCATGGAAGTATTATTGGATTATCGTGAAACTGAATTAAAATGAGACGTATAACCTGTAGTGCGTTTAGCCTCGAGCTGCCTAGCTTTTAGAAACGCATCTCTTTTGCAATTGTTTTCTTTGGTGCATCCAATAATAGGCATCGTTTATTGGATTAATTTTAAAAGTACACTGTCTAAAGCAATGAAAGATTGATATCTGTATAATAATAAACATATATCAAAGCATATCTAAAAGACTGCCGTTTTGTAAAATGCTAATCTTTATAATTCGTACAATTTCCTCTTTATGTGTGTCTTATGTATATAAATATAAAATATGTAACTACAATACTTACAAAATTTGTAGCGAAAAGGATAAAGGGCATCTATTTATTATCTTGAGGTAAAATTTTGTTCTGGAAAAATTTTACATCGTTTAAATTTTTCTATTCGTTATATGCTATTAATCAATAGTTCATTTTTAAACCGGTTTGTTTTTGCAAAGATTCTTTCTAGTGGTTTTTTTTTCGATTTATCGATTCTTCAATATCTCTACAATTTTTTTCGATAATTGCAGCCCTTTGGAAATTTTTGACAGCTTTTAATTAATAAAAGTAATAGTAAATCAGTAATAAAAGTAATAAAAATTATGTATGCATATATATATATATATATATATATATATATATATAAGTAATAAAAGAAATGTAACAAAATATGTGTCACGTATTTTTAATATATATATATATATATATATATAAGTAATTAAAGTAATGTAGCAAAATCTGTGTCACGTATCTTTTCAGTGTAAATATATTTAAGTTAAGCTGTATTCTCTCTCATGAGATTTAGCTGAGCTTATGAAAACAGAAAGGATAATGAAACTCTAATCTGTAACAATATAATAAAGCTGAATTTGTGAAAGTTACAACCTGTATTTCTGCATACCTCATTAAATTTTAAAATAAATATTACTTAATGTAAATACAAACAAATATTTTTTAATCATTATAATGCAAACGGGAAAACATATGAAAAAATATATTCGAATACCATAGAATTCAAACAATTTATATAATTTTGAATGATAACGGAAAAAGAATAGTTGACACATAAAATGGCAATTTGAGGACTGAGATTTAGAATAAAACAGAAATGATAAAAAGGAATGCCATTGTCGTGCTAGGAAGACTTCGATTAAACGTCAGGGAAATCTGTTGCGCGTTTTTTTTTATCACGTCCAAGTAAAAGAGGGATGTCACGGGGAAAGATTTCGATCGTTACGCACGATTAATGTCGTATCTTCAGTCAAGTCGGAATTGCGGCAGTGAGGATCGCAAGCAAAACTCTCGAGCACGTCCTTAGCGTGTACTTCGGACGAAACGAGTTCTGACGCAGGTGAGGGTCCTCCGGTCGTTTTACGGTTCGTCTCTTTCCGTTCCGTCATTTCGAATGGGCGATTTTTATCCCAAAAGCGGCCTCGGCGTCTTCAAATCCGACGACCTCTTTTACGGGAAGATCGAAAAGCTTCGAGGGGGTCGCGCACATTTCACGTTTCATCCGTGATAAAAACGCACAAGCGGAAAAATAAATCAAAAGAAATCTTGGCGTATAATTTTAGTGACAGCCATATGTGACGTGACTTTCTAACTGTATTTCTTTCGTACCGACGTATGAGAATTCTACTTACTTAACAGTTGTGTGTGTTAATTGTAGATTAATTTCAATAAATTATATATATATATGTATATGTGGTAAGAAAAAGTAATTTTTTAAACTACTAATTATAATTTTTACTTTTCAACGTTAATGATTTAGAGTTGTCTAAAAAATTTAATAAATTTTAAGGCTAGCTAAATTTTGATAAATCGTAAAGATACACAAACAAAAGACAACGTTTTCCTTTTGATTAATAATTTTTGTTTTCCTAAATCACGACAAATTTCAGCTGGATAATTTATAGATAGACGGTGACTTGCATTATTCTCGAGAATTTACGTCGACTATAATTCTCCAATTCTGAGATTTATGAATCTAATATGAATATCGCATTCAATTTAAACATGAGATAGAAATTAGAGTGCGACATTTAATGCTAATTGTGTGGACAGACCATGCGTTGGTCTATGGAGGGATTCCATCGAAACGTAACAGTGCTGCAATTTGTATAATGAATGAACTGCGAACTTTCTGCTTTCGTGTCGTAAAATAGAAAGTGGGGTTGCTGTAATCTCACTCTGTTCATTAATTAATGTAATTTGATTTGCGTTTGCGAACGTTCAAAGTTAACGATTTGCAGCTTTGTGCACATAGTAGGATGTAATCAATCGAAGCCACGGCGCAACGCACGATGATCGAAACTGCTATTGGCCAATGTAAAATACACGCCTAGCAGTTGTGTGACCGCAATCGATTAATCGTTAATTAATTAACTATTACCATTTCGATCACTCGCACGGAATAATGCGTGAGATAATCGTTGTCACGGCTTTACGCCTGTAAACGGAATTCTCGATCAGTTTTTACAAATTTTAACTAAATTTAACATTACAAATGCAGCATCAATTTGCTTAAAAAATAATATTGTTATTACGGTTAAATAATTCCGTCGATTAATTTTGATTAACAATATATCTCTAACAGTAAAACAAAATATAATAATTGTTACGAATATTTCGACGATACAGTGGAATGAGGATGAATTTAACGTTACTTCCATCAGACTAATGCTAACCGTATTAGTCTGATGGAAGGTAACGTTGAATTCATCCTCATATGCATTCCGCTGTATTGTCGAAATATTCGTAACAATTATTAATACTTATTACGATTGAAACGTACATTCAAAAGCTAGCACGGGTCACTTGCTCGTACAATACGCATCAATTATATTTAACGAAATACTAATAATATGGCTCGCTTCATTACAATTAACGAAATATACTCCAGTGAAATTATATCTTATCTCAGAAATAATAGCAGGTCTTGTAATCATTCTCGTAAGAAAAGGTCACGTAGAACATTCCCATTGCCACTGATGAAATTGCATGCTGCACAATATTCAGCTTTTATTTTAATAAGGTAGAGTAATTAATGCCTTATCTCATTTATAAATACATTTCCGGAAAATCATTTTACAATGAAAATTATGCTATTACGTTTTATGAACCGTACCATTCTTTCATTAGCCGTACGTATAGTTGGACGGTAGTTTTCTATCAAAGAAAAAGTTAATGTACCCATTCATTTAGCTCTGCGAATGTCAATATACTCTTCGCGCGGTCTCGTTAATATTACTAAAATAAGAGAAAATAAAGTAACAATTGTCCGGACCGTCACTAAGCTTACTATATTATACAAAGTAATTTACATAATCGGTACTTGTTAGACCTCCATAAATATGCATTAAATAAAAAAATCCATTCCAAAAGTTTTGGAACAAAACAATTATTAATAAAATGATGAAAGGGATCTTATTATCGTTAAAAAAGATAACAATGGAATACGATTGTCCGTTAATTTTCGTATACGTTAGTTTGGTTCAGATATAACTTTACCTATATATATATATATATATATATATATATTTGATTTTCTTGCGTGAGAACAGTATCGATCGCATTGATCACCAGGTTAACGGACAGTGTTTTTGACCTGATGATGTGAGAAACGTCGTTGCGTTTACATAATTTGGATAAAGTGCAGCCACCATGCAGCGAAACGCACAGGGCCAAAGCGAGCGTAAATCCGATAGAGTTAACGTGCACGAAGAGTTTTAACGTCGTTTTCCGGCCAGCCGCGTCAACCCGCGATTAACGTACCGCGCAATTTGGAGCAACGTATTATCCTTAAGTACGTGCACGCGGAACACTCCCGGCGACAACATTTGCGCGATTTTAATGAAATTAACGCATCGAAATTACTGTCGGGATTGCGGACGAGTTGCTCTTCATTTAAGCGGTACTTGCCGCTCGCTAGAGGTATTCCGAGAGTCTATAGTTTGTAGTATCTTCACGTAATAGGGATAGTTACAAATGCTGAAATGTAAAATATTTCCTCTAAGCTTCCCATTAGTATATTATTTATAAAGTTTTAGTAATATTTTGTTAATAATATTACTTTGTATTTTTGGCATGTCTGTTAAATAATCGCAACTGCAGCTCGTTAAAAAACTTTTAGATACAAACTGTGACCCCAGTATTCCAATTGTGTAATTTTTAACAATTCGGTACCGTTACGTTGTTACGTAGACATTATATATGATAGAGATGCGCAATGATAACATAACGATACCGAAATGTCGTTGAGAGTACAGAATTGGGATACAGACATGCATTAGTAGTGAAAAGAATTGTGTACGCCCAGATAAACATCATAAAGAGCATCATTTGACGATGAGACAACTTCCCGTTAATGGTATAATACCTACTAACTTTATAACATTACATATGTAATCATATCATTAAAATCATATTAACATTCATTACTAAATTTAACACATCTCATCTCTGGCAAAAATTTTTTTAGAAAGTTTTATATAATTTTTTAGAATTTTTTTTACGTAAACTTCAGAATTTTTCACAATTCCTGTAAAATTTTAAAACTTTTTAGAACAAATTTTTCCGGTTTCTGTACAACTATATCTATAATAATATCTAATTTGAATCTATTGTGGAATAATTACATAATTCAAGAGGTGTTGTATGTAAAATCGATAAGTACACTCAACGAACGAGAATGCACAGTCTATCAATATTTGGTCGTTGTGTGAGCGTGGGTAACTACGTATCGAAGGAGTTAATGAGGATGCAGAGCCAAGGCCTGCTCAAAGGAATATTCATAAGCAGGACGTTGTATCACGATCATGCAATAAATGCTGAATTATCGGGCGACATGGTGTGCCGGGCATGTCGAGCCACAAACGCAGCAATATGGTGTTTAGGATGCGCTGCAAATGCGGAGGCACCGTTTGGCGACGCGATATCCCGCTGTCGCATCTCAGGTCCGATTAATGTAGAGGGTTAACTTCAAGATAATTCTCCGTATGTGCTGCTGTTGATTACTCCTACGGCAATGAGAAACAAACGTGCAAACGTACCGCGCTCTCTAGATGCTGATGTTTATGTCTAGCTGTTTCGCTGTTGCGTTGTCGCTCTCGGAAACGCTCTAACGAATATCAGTTAATTGATACGTTGTGGATAATTGTTCCGCTCAAGAAATAACGCTTTCCGTCCCGCGCAATTTCCGAATGTCAGAGGACGAATGGAATATTGGCGTAATTAAATTAAAGTAAGAATTAAAACAGCCACAGGCCTTACATTTTTATAGAGAAAAATTGATGAATAAAAAACTTGGTATTTCTTCTCCATATAATTCCGTTGGTTAGTTTGTTAAAAAAAAAAAAATCAGTAAATATTTCGTATTTGGCAGATTTATTTTTCTTTTTTCTTTGATTTGTAAAATTATCCTTCTTGCCAAGACGACTCCATTTCGATCACAACGTTATATTGGTTAAACATTTTTTGTAAACGCTACGTGCTTAGCAATTGCAGCTTCGTGCAACAGTCGCCGTAAAGCCGGCGCGAATCCAATAAAGCCGTTGCCATGGTTAGAACATCGGTGGCTTAACGATTACGAAGTATCGGCTACGTGCTCTTAAGCTGGTGTAATGACGCTGCGACATTGCGAAGCGGCCAGCAGCGTGGTCGCCATATATATTATTCAGACCTACGGACCAGTTCGCGCGTCATGTAGCATGACCGTTACGGTGTCGCAAACGCGATGTCGTATACCCGCCTTCCACAGCTCTTTTAATTCCTTTTTTTCATTCCTTTTTTTTCGACATCGAAGCCAACGAGGATTTCGTCGTGTCGAGTTAATCCACGACAGCGGCGTAATTTATTTCAAACGAGATACGTGGGCCAAAGACGCTCTCGTGAGCACTTAATTCCCAACTTCTGCGACACGTGTTCGCGACCGATGCAATCGAACCGGTACGCGATGCAACTGAAGGAGAAACTGATTGAACGAAGCTATGCCTTCATCGTCGACGTCTACCGTAGTAATTGAATTTTTTGTACGACTCGTTTCTTTTAACTGTGGAAAACTGGCGGAACCTAGTTATCAGCAGGAGATGAAAATGTAATTTAGCGGATGAAACTTTTAGCGAGAGAGCGTAATACTTTCTGAAACCCGCTTTCCGCTTTTTCCAAAAAAAATAAAAAAAAAAAAAAGGCCGCGAGCTGACCGAATCATGGTTAACGGGCACAACGTAATTTAAAACATTCACTTTGCATGCGTCGTTCACTTTGGCAAGTCGAAACTGTACAGGATTTTCATGTGTACCATCGCGGAACAATTGGGAAAAATATATGTTACTGCACTGTGTGTTACTCAGTGTTAGCAAAAAATCCCAAATTTCGAATAATACATTTATGAACAATGGACCATATTTCTTTCTATCTCTTCACAAAAGAAAACTGACTATAAAAAGGCTATACGTCAAAATTTTCTGAATAAAATAAAATACGAAAATTACTTCGTACGAGATTAGGCAGAAGAAATTGTTCACTTACTCTTCGTGAACAATTTAATCTTTATTCCAATCTCTTTCATACTCTTCACGTCTCCTTCAAGAATCCCTATACTATGAATAACGGCTCTCAAGGCTTTCGCGCGTTTTATATAAAACTTTATGCTGTAGCTCGAACTTTTACGCGCGCTCTCGAGGGTGATAAACGACGATGATCTCAATCCTTCGTTCAATACATATTAATTACTCACGGCAGGGTGGACCGACAGCACAATTACCGCGATGTTTCGCAACTTCGTTCCGGCCTAAAAGGGTTAGACCTATAATACCATTAATTACTCTCTTCGTATAGAACGCACATTCAATAACGGTGTTAATTACATCTCTTCACATGTTGTGCAAGATGCTCAGACTAAAATCACATGATTCATGCTCTTAATAAAAATTCAACGCGTAGCGTCGTACGCTACCATTGCTTGTCTTCAATTTACCGAGCTGAGAGGAATTTTCTATGTGGAAAAATAAAATAATAGCAAACATGGTAAAACAAACATTAATATAAAGGATGTTATTTGACGCGTTTCGCAATATAATGAGTTAATTTGTATTCTTTCGGTAATATAATCTTTTCGAGCGTTAGCTTCCTTTAATGTCCTTATCGCTTCAGTTATAGATTCATCAATATGCGTATCGCGTCGCAACGTTGCTAGGGAACGCAAATTATTTGCAGACGACAATACGGAGGTAATTTCGCAAATTGTGGCAATCGTGTCGTACTTTAAAGCTTTGAAATCAAATTCAACATATTTGTCGTCGACAATTTCTTCCGCTGTACGCTCCAAATGTCATCCGTACGTGTAAGCACTTGTGTGGAACGTTTCAAAGCAATAGTTTAAACTAAAGCCGTATCCGCGACACGAGGGAGTGCTCTGCGTCAATCTATCGAATAACCGCAACCATAATTGCACGGATCGCGTCTGGCGCTTGTAACCATCATATTTCCGATTTGCGACACTTAAACGATGTGTGTAATACGCATAAATCGATCACGTCGTGTTTGTTACTACCGCTGAACACTGATATTCGTAACGCCAACATAAGCTGGTAAACGCGATAGAAAAGCCCTCTTCCAGTCCTTTTTCTTACATTGAAAATATGTTCTCAAATGTTTGAGGTATATTTTCTTTGAAAACTTCGCGACATCTTTTATAAGGAATGATTCTACAAGTGCTGTAACTTTCTTTTTAACATGAATCTTTTGACCGATAAAATGTAACAAATATATCTATAAAATGTTGTATTTATTCAACCAATAATTTGACATTATAATTGTAAGGAAATTATAATTTTAGTATCATTGTAAAAAACCATCTTTATTAAAATAATCCGTTGATAATTAGAAATGTAATTTTAGATAAATATACACAGATATACATGTTTATAAGCGAGTATTTATAATATTTGTAGTTGTTCATAAATAATATCAAAAACTGTATTCATGATTATGTATGGATTATCTTAGTAAAAATGCTGTCCCACGCACATCTAAAAAAAGGTTTCTCCGATTCAAAGAAATGGTTCTTTGCTATATACGGTTAAAAAAAATTTCTTTGATTAGAACGTATTTTTTTTTTATTTAAACATCACTTTTTAAAATCAAATAAAAAAAATTTATTTGATTTTATAAAGTGATGTTCAAATCAAAGAAATTTTTTCTTTAATCATACAGCTTTGAAACGAAGAAACATTTCTCTGGGTATAAGAATAATCAGTATTATAATTTCCTTACAATA
Source organism: Cyphomyrmex costatus (assembly GCF_001594065.2). Lineage (NCBI taxonomy): Eukaryota > Metazoa > Arthropoda > Insecta > Hymenoptera > Formicidae > Cyphomyrmex > Cyphomyrmex costatus. The sequence goes on from NW_017277774.1 coordinate 604,704, forward strand.
TCTCCTGTATCTCCTAATTTGTATAGTTATCCTTATATTTATATATATATATATATATATATA
>NW_017277774.1:604904-656017 GCF_001594065.2 Cyphomyrmex costatus
TATATATATATATATATATATATATGGCAAATTATTATATCATTTTCGAATAAGAATACATGAGTATCTATAAAAAAAAACAATAGTAAAAAACTTAGATGAGAAAATTTAAAAATACACATTCGTCTACGTTGGTAGACCCACTGTAATTAAAGAAATTAAATTACGTTTTTTCAAACCCCTGTTCCGGATATTCGAAATATCGCTCGAGTGTAACCTTTTCTTCGGTCTAGAAACGCGCAAAACCTTTTCTTCAAAGTGCAAGGAATTTTCAAAGCTTATGTTTCAGTCTAGAACTGCGCCCATCCTTGGGCAATGAAGCTGAGTAACGGCCGCTCCCGAAATTACAACGTCAAAATTACTGGCCTAATATATCAGAACACGACTGACGTAATTAAGGAAATTGATGTTGCTCCGCCCTTGGTTACTCGCAAAATACACCGGTTAAATTATAACGCCGCAAACTACGCATGTGTCGGATGAACTTTGAGCCTCACGATAAACAGTCTTGCTAATCTCAAAATATATAATGAGAGTTTTTTCGTCTTCATATATTACATGTAAGTGAAATGTAGCACAGAATTTACCTTTTTAACGTTGAAGAAAAACTATCTTCAAATTCACAGTCTTGAAATTTTGATCAAATGATTGATAATGCTACATGAATTCAAGTAACAATACGATTTAGCTAGGAGCTTACAAGTGACGAAGTGACACACATACACAATATGTATATATATATATGTATATATTATATATATCTCAGAAAATACAATCGTGAATAACTAGTTTCCTAACACTCAGGTTTTATGTGTTTAGTATAAAATGTACCTAATATAATCTACATTTACGATGTAAACTACTATATTTTACGTATCTATATAAATCTATATATGGATCATTGTTGCTGCATCATACTGCATAAAGCCTCTATCTCGCTTACACATTTTTTTCAATATTAAAGCCAAAAATATTAACAATTATAAAACTTAATTATTTTTTTCTGTATTCTATTATTCAATATATATATTTTATGTTGCTTGTATTGTTTACGTAAAAGAGATTTATATAAACTTAACATAAACAATACATAAATATAATCATGATATACCACATAACACTGCTAACAATTCCTTTCGTCCTATAAAAAAATATTAGTACTTACGAAACTGATAACACGCTACGACGGAAAGGATTTTAACGATCGCGTATTAATTAATTGAAGTGCAAGGTGCGTTCGTTGGAAATGACGGCTGTTCCTCGGCACATTGATATTACTATCGATATTACTATCGTAATAGGATAGGACATAATTAGTAAAATTAATATTGATTTATACCACGGCCATACAGCTGGACAAGCGTGGGTCAACGTACTGTCAAAGTTCGCGTTAGCGGCAGGTTTATCGCTTCTCAATTTACCTTGTCCGCCTAATTTCATAAAATCAACGTTATCCAGCCCCACGTGCAGTTTCACGCTCTGCCTTCGGGCTGCTCGTCCAATTATCTCAACTAATCTCACGGAGAGACCAGTCGCAGCTGAGTAATTTACAGTATATACTTATTGGGTATAATGCGCAATAATTTGTAAATGAAATTTTCTTTTATACCGACAAGAAAACACTCTGGTAAATGTTATCTCCCTTTCTCTCCTTCTCTTTCAAAAAGGACTAATAATTTCAAATATTTCAATATTGTAAAATAGCTTAAAAGAGAAGCTACGTATTTTAACTGAAACTTGCTATAATCAACCCATAACTTCTGACGTATTTTGAGGAACATCGTCCATAATAAAGTTTAATCAAAACTTTCGACAATAAAGTTTCAAACTTCGTAATAATATAAAAAAATTTCAACATAAAATTTTTTTAAATATCTTATAAAAATGGAATATCCAGCTTTTTTACGTTTCCTAATTACGGATCAAAACAAAATTCAATTACGTGTAACTCAACTGAAAAAAGAGTTGTAGTTATAGTTGCAGTACAACTGTACGAACATTAAAAGAGAACGCGATATAACTGTTCGATGATCAACGTTTACACAAGGTATCAAATACACATATCTATGTGCATTCATATATTATATAATATATATATGCTCTGTAGATAGCAGACAGTTATGACATTTTTGATACCACAAATACCACGACATGTTTAAAGGCAGAAAAAGGCATTTTTAGAATGTTTCTCTAAGGAATACAAACTTAAGAACAAGAACTTAAATCAAATTTGTACTTTGTTATACACCTTAGCAGCTCCGACAGTGACTATAGAAACGCGATAAGAATGTACGTATATAAGTTTCACGTATATCCACTTAGAGTTTTGTTTACATCTTGTTAGCGAGAACTTTATTTAGACAGTCGCTGGAAAACTTGTAATAGCTTCTACTGCCTTTTTCTTCACAACAATGTAGGTTTCATCTTTTCCCTTTATGCTTTTCTACATGTATTTCATTTCGGGAAAGCTGCAAGAGATTGCTAAACGCATTCCACTCGATAAGTTTTAAGCACGTTCCTTTTAGATAACTAACTATGCTCGCTAACAAAGGCTGGCTGTGTAACGTTATTTCCACTTAACCTTCACCACAAGCGTAACACTCTAATAAACTATTTAATGACCGGCAATTAAAAGTGAACTTCACAAACGCAACAACATGGTCAGTAAAATCACGAGAGTTTTGTACCAATCGTGCACGGGGATGGACAATATTCGTGCAGGCAGTACCTAAATTGTCACGAGTATCCGGCTTGTAAACTTCTGCGAGTTCGTCGACGGCTATGACCGTTTAATGATAGCCAATTGTAAGGAGAACCAGGCGAACATTCTGTCGTAGTTCTGACAAATTAGAAAACTTCTCGAATAACTGTATAGCCGTACAGATAAATTGTTGACAGCGTGCAACCGGTGAAAATAGAGTTTGACGAATCATTTTAACAAATTTCTCGCTCTAAAAATATTCATACATTTACATTTAATTATATTTATTTATTAGCGGGGTTTTGACGGGATATTTAACTACAAGAACGTCGTATTAAAATTTTATTTGTGTCATATTCGCGTGTTTTTTTTACTTTCTGTTTAATATTTAAAATATTTTTTTTTGTTTTTGATACTGCGATATAGTCACGATAAAGTCCGAAACAATTCAATATACAGCCACTATTGTTATATGCCAGCACAATAACGATCAGTGCTCGTAACGAGATTTCACGCAGCTAAAAGTGAACGAGTACAGAATCAGAAGAAATTCTATTGCATTTCATATTTAATCGCTTGCGCTCCCATTTAATTCCGCGGAGAAAATTGCAAAAGTAAAAAGCCGTGAGGGTCACCGCGTCGTTGCGTCCCGCATTTTATATTTCCGTGATCTTATGAAATTATATTTATAGTATTAATCCCCATTTCGCAATTTCGCGTTCTACGTTGTATATAAGATTCCCTTCTAGAGTGAATCAAATCTAAATTGGTTTATTGGAGTAGGAAATGTATGTATAGAGATTTAAAGAGATTTTGGAATGGTAGTAGTATTATTTGAAATTTCTCAGTAAATCTACTCCTTTTTTTTTTTCAATTACAGTTGCAGTTTTTTTCTTTATGTTTTCATCAATTTGATCAATCTCATAAAAATGACTTTTTAAATCTCCATCGTACATTTCCATTATTTTGTCATTTCTATGTAATAGAATGCAGTTTGTTGTGCAAGAAAGTTACTTTTACAATTTCTTATTTGAGTATTGGTAACTCTTTTGTGGCTTCGTACTATGAGAAAACTTGTTAGATTAATAAAACTATTCCGAGATTGTGTGTGGTCAGTTACACAGAATTAAATTCATACATCGGATTTATTTTTAATACAATGTAAATTTAAAGTCTTGAAATTGAATTTATTTGTACTATTCTTTCTTTATTTTTAATATTCATACAAAATAGTTACAGAAAAGGAAATTATTATTGATATTCAACTACAAAATTGTCTATCTGGCAAAAACATTAAAAATTAATGTCAAATTCAGAATTAAAACATACTATAGAGATGCAAAATAATTATTTAGTTGTAAATCAAAATTTAAAATGTAACAAAACGTGTCGCACATATAATTTTGCAAAATTACTAAATTAATTCATTTTACGATTTATCAAACTTAATCATAAAATTGGTAATTTACTGTTAAATTTATAATGACAAATTGTATCCAATTTGAATTATTTTTAATCATTTCTATGGTTGCTATTGCGATAATAAATGGTCGTTAATTTATCTAAAATAATGGAATTAAATAATTTAATTTAAAAAAATGTATTATATTTGACTGAAATTTAGTTTATTATTTACTAAATGCATACGTTAATATAAACGTTAATGGACGAGCCACAGAAATGTACTGATTTACATTATGACAAACAGTGAGTTAAAAACAAAATGTTTACTATAATTACTATAATAATTTACTATAACAATAAATATTAATAAAATTAATGAATCAAATTTTGCATATACAATTTTATCACAATTCTGAATTAAATTTTTATTGTATATATTCCTGTTGCAACTTTCTTACAGTGGAATATATGGAAAAATATAAAGGAAAAAATACTTATATAATTACTTATATAAAAAATTACTTATGTAATTACTGTAATTTCCGAGCATACAAAAAATTTTTGAATTTGTAAAATAATCTTTTAAAATTGCTTCCGTAATATTTTATATATTTTGTCAATCACAAAAAACTATATATTTTTTCTTGCTATTAGCTTTTATTTATTCGTAATACGATGATGTGTATTGATGTTGCAACAAGCAATAAATAATATACTGACGTTACAAAAAGTAATAATATTTAACGATAGACAGGTAATTATCGCATGTATAACTTCTTTGCAAGTTGTCAAATACGCCATCGTCTCGCAGCGTTTTACTCACTTTATCGCTGTCAGAGTTCAAAGTACAATGAAAATGCAATTTAGTTTCTTTCTGTTATACAAGAAAATTTAATTTCTTTCTGGTGTTTACAACAAATGACATTTCGATTAAACTTTGATGGTATTAAAAAGTTAAGATATTTCAAATTAAAGAACATACAAAATAAAAGAGCCTTATATTATATTAATTTCAAATTAAAGAGATTCGTAATGTACAAACACGATAAAATTTTGCATATTGCGCTCACTCTGTGACTCGTATAATTTTCAATTTTTAAGACTTCGCTTTACGTGAGTCAAAATATATATATAATATGAAACAAGTATTAAAACTAAAATTAAATGTGAGTGTGCAATTTTCTCAGATAGTAATTTTCGTCAAATTCTTATGTCATTACGTCAAGAAAATTTTTCGCAAAGAACGCGTTCTGGATTCTCAACGATCCCTGAAGACTGTCATTAAACATCGATCTTGTCGGCTTCTCTTGTTCTACGAGGGTCAAGGGATTTATAAACCTTCTAAAGAGGATATTACTTGATGAAATAAAATCCCTAATTATAACAAAAGATATATATTTTTTCAGATTTTTTTATTTTCTGCTATCGCGGGATATGTAATTTGCTCTTTTTATGTAAATTTAAGGTTTAAGATATGTAAAAATATACAAAGTGTTGGAAAGAAACGCAAAGAGACATTTTGGTCCTCAAAGAAGACATAATATGAGCAATAAAATAAATAACTTCGTCTTATATAGGGCATTCCATCTCAAGTGTGACACTCGAAAATTTTTGGATTTTTGATTTGGCTGAAATTTTGATATATTATAGTATCCATCGCAAGAAGCTACCATGAATATTTCGAATTTCGTAGCATTTACGGGTGCCGACTTCTCAGAGCAGCTCTGTGAAACGTGGACTGTTTGTCCATGTTTGTCTACCCGTTATTTTCATTTAGCTTCTTGCGATGGGTACTATAATATATCAAAATTTCAGCCAAATCAAAAATCCAAAAGTTTTCGTGTGGCACACTTGGGATGGAATGCTCCATATAAGAAATATTTCAACGTTCTTATTATTTTTAATGACGTTTTATATACATTATAAAAATAGAATAACACGCGGTATTCTGGATAAGACAGAATAAGAGATATTATTTTAATGATTATGAGACGACTGTAAAGAATATTATTTCGCGGCTAACACCGTTGGAAAAATAGAAATGAAGTACGTATGTTTAATAGTGTACAGAAAATGAAACAGACATGCTTTCATCTTCAAACAGGAGATATAAAGCCATAAAGTAACACACCACAAAATATCGTAGTAAATATCCTGTACTTTACGGTAATCGAACAACGCCACAAGGAGCTTATCTGTACAATGGAAGGTCTCTTGGTTATATCTTTCATGGTTCTGGCGTATCTCGTGCGGCACAATGCCAAGGGAAACTACGATCGTCGATGGTTATTGTCGTAATGGTGCCCCGTCGCGCTACCGTTTAGCGGAAGGAAAGTGTTAACTCGGGAGTACTCATGCGAATTCGATTAATGTTAACTCTTTAGGTATGACCTGTTTATACACCCTGTATATTCAGCTAGGATAGGAAATTTCGGATTAAACAATGTTGCTAAATACCCTTCAATGTTATTTCAGGAATATTATATGTTATATTGATTTATATAGGTATATATAATTAATACGAGCAATGTATCGCAATTATGCATTTTGATTTACTCACAAATGTTTTCAAAGAAGCAATTCAACGTGCTGATAAATTAAACGATCAATATGCACATCTCAGTCATTCTATCCTTTCAATCAAAACACATTTTTGCACATGTACGCTTACGCAAAGGATTCCACAACTGTTTTACGATACTTTTAATATCATATTTTAAAAACCAATAATTAGGTAGAAAAAAAGAATACATTAAACTATAGCAATTTCAAAATCGTTATATGAAAAGGTCGAAGTCGTTTTCGAACTACAAAACTGGAATTGTTCAATAGTACGATATAAATATTCACATATAATTATTCATTATAATTACATTTAATTTGTTATTAAAAATTATTAATTATTATAAATTATGTTTTATTTTTTATAAAAGTTAAATGGGGATTACGATAAATTTAAATAAAATTAAAATTAAAAAGGTACAACTCAAATATTAATTAATAGCTTGTTTAACGTTTACACTGTTAAAAATAAAATGTTAATTTCAACTTAAATGGACTTTCTAAGACATGCAATTTTGTACAAAACAAATATTAATTTTGACATTTTTTTCATGTTTCAGAAAATTCACTGTTTTTAAACTAAAATTAATACTATATTTTTAACAGTGCGCAGTGTAATAATTATATAGTTAAAATAAATAGTAACTGTGTATTACTTTTATCATTCTATTATTTACATTTATGACATATATATGTACACACACACACTAAAAGTCTTGAAATATATTACTTTCTTCATCACAATACATATATATTTAATCCTGGAAAAATAGCGAGATCAAATGATCTCAAAAATTAATCATGAAAGAAAGAAAACAAAAAATAAAAAGGAGATAAAATACATTTTAATATTAACGATTTGTCTATATAAATTTTATATAAATATATTTTTATTTTTAGTATGTACATATAATAAACTTCATCTTCTTTTAATCTTCATCGTTTGTACAATATGAATACCATGAGAGACATAAAAAATCAAATAAAGCTTTACATTTCAAAAATGTTTGCATTTACTTTTGCTCATAATTTTATCTTTTGCTTCTTTCTTTTTTTATATATTTTATATAATACTTTATATATTTCACAATTTATATAAGCGATGAATTTGAAAATTTAATCGACCGTAATGCATGTGCCATTAAAATAATTACATAATATCTTCTAATGATGTTCTCTGATACAGCTTGAAAATGTTATTTATTTTGAGCTTTGCATGCTTGCATTCTTGTATGCACAATAAATCGTCAAATGCTTATACGTAATCCATGGTAAATATTGCTTTAATCTACCCTAGCCCATTCGTACACAAAGACAATGGGCGTGTGAAATGTTACATCTATTACCAAGTCTATTTCACTCTGTTATAATATTCACAGATTTATTATCATTAAAAATAAAATAAGGCGTACTTTTTCATTCACCCATACAATGCGCAGTAACGTAGTTATATCACCATGTTGATCTGCAAAATACAAAATCTGGATTATAACTATGCCCAAATATTAATATTTAAAAAAATAATCATTTTATGTGCATTAAATATTTCATCTGCTTCTCTTTTAAGTAGATTTAATAAAGTAACTACACATAATTTTCTCCCCAAAAAAATTTTTTTATTATAAACTTTTATAAATAAAAGCTTTTTCTTTAAGTATTACATAAATTATAAGATATAAGGAATTTAATAATTCAAATAAAGTAACAAATAAAATGATAAATAATATAAATTACTTACTCCAGAGTTGTTCAGCCGTTACATGATGCCTCTGCTAGGCCTCCTCCTCCTCTCAGATAGCTTCGTTGCACTCACACAACACTCGCGAGAACACGTTTAATTAAGATCGTGCGACACTTTGCACGACACTCTCGAATGTAAATTAGCGCAAGAGGTGAATTTCGAATGGCAGAGGCGAATCTCGAATAACCATCGTAAATAGACGCTGAAATTGCGTTACACAATTGACAAATATATATCAAAGCACGAAATAAATTACGATTGTCTTGACAGTTAAACGAATTCTGACCGTTCAATTTGAAGTCAATCTGTTCTGTATTTGTTTCATTAATGCCAAAAATTTCAAGTGACGGTTATTTTGTCATTATAATGAATTAATTAAAAATAATTAAATTACGCGCGTTGATAATCTCTTCTTGTATAGGAAATATACATGTATATAAAATATATATATAAAACGTTTGTTAAGACAATATGTCTTATGTCAATTTTATATTTGTGTATTTCGAAAAAATCTATAACTAATATAATTTTAAACGATATCTTTTCTTGAAAATTAAATTTAAGTCGTAATTAATTACAGTCACGTGCGTTTTAATTATTAGATTAAATCAGAATACGACGATCGCATGAAGCTTTGTATGAGTCTTTCAACATCAATCGTATATAACGCGTAATTTCGTAAAATAGAGATTAATATTAATAATTGAAATAATATATTAATTAACATTAAAGAGTACATTTAAAAAAGAGAATTAACAACAAAAGATATAATATATCCATTCGATAATTGCTTATTCTATTCCACTAATCAAGAGAAATAATAATAAATGTATTTATTAATACATTAAAATTTAAATTTCAAATTATTAAATGTAAAAGATATTATAAAATTATGAGTCAATTCTAAGCAGAATCGTAAAGCAGAATTGTAACTTGTTTTAGTAAAACTAGTAAAAATTTATGACTGGAGTTGTAATTCTATGCGTACCCCGTAAGACGTACGATCATTCATAAATATATATATCTACGGTTTCTCGTAAATCTTATGTCTAGCAAGAAGCTGTTTGTAAAAGTATTGCATAAAGTTATAAGCATTCCAATCATAAGTTCTTATAAGTTCCAATCATAAGTTAATTCGACAACAAGTTACGATCCTTATACGATTCTGCTTAGAATTGACTATTAATACCTATCATAGAATAAAGAATAATTACACTGTAAACTACGTAACGGAACAGTAAAATTTATAATTTTCGCATTACTTTTATATTTCAATTGTTATTTCGATGTCGAAAGACTAAATTACGCGAAACATTTTTTCGGTATATAACTGTCGTCTCGATACATCGTTAAATCAAGGAAATTAATTAATAAGGAGATTACGTTTGGAAATTGGTTAAATTAATTAATATTTTCTTATCACTTATCATGATCAGTTTTTAAAGAATAAGACGACGAAATATGGAGCGGTACATTCTATTATACAATCTTTTCGTTCGACAATTGGTGTCCAAATGATTAGCGCGAATTATTTATTTATTTATTATTATTTATTAATATTTATTATTACTTTTCTAAAAATGTTGACGTCTTGCATTTTAAGAAATTATTCTTATTATTTTAATAAATCAAGAAAATAAAATAAGATTATCGGGTAAAACAATCCATTTTGATTTCTTGATGTATTAAAAAATCATAATTTCATTTCTTTTAAGATATGAAAATTGAGAGAAGTTATAAATATAAATTATATATAATTTCCCCCCCCCCCATTATTTTCTATCAAAGTAAATTTTATTTTATTATCTAAGATATAAAAATAATCTTAATTGTTTATGTTACTTGAAAATTATTGTATTATAATTATAGCATTTCTATATTCGAATTTCTAATCTAATTAATCTCTAAAGTACATAATTAAAGTATTATAAGGTAGATGTGGAATACTTTGCGTGTGTCAGAATTTATTATCATTGAAAACAAATAATTTAATAAATAAAGGAAACATAACAATCAGAGAAAAATGATCATTATGTTGATCTCTAAATTATTTCATCTCATACAACTTTCTTGTCATTACTATACCTGTTATTTTTTTCAAAACAATTACTGCAATAAGAGAAATAAAATTTACTAAATACACGTGTAGTTGAATTAAAAAAATTTTGCAATAATCAAGAACTATAATGCAATAATTATTTTTTATGGTCATTCGGGCAAATTATTATATCTTTTGAACAAATACAAATAAAGTTAAGCGCATTTATTTGTGCAATCTTTCACTACGTAACATTTGATGATGAAATGAGAAAAACGTATGTTTGCGGGACGAATATCGAGAACCGACAACCGATTGAAAGATATAAATAGGAAACGAAAATGCGCGATGGAGAGAGTATTGGGTGCGCTAGTTTCTCGGGTCGAAGTGACCGCCACTACGCGCTCGCTTTTATGCCAGAACGCACCCATCGAATCGAGCATTTTGTGGGGAAAGCAGCGTACAGAAAGCGGCCCGGTGAGTCGTGAAATAACGAAGGTGCAAGGGCGGAAATGCGGATGCGGCGAAACTGCGATGCGGCGCAATTAAAACGGGGCTTGGACGCGGAACGAAGTGTCTATTTCCTGCTCGGCGTTAATTGAAAATGCAGTTATTTATCATGCGCGATGGAATGCGTTCGGGAAATCCGAAAGGGTGAGGGGGAACGATAATGGCAGGATGCCAAGCCGTAATTCGAACAACTTGGCAAAAAGAGATGGGGTCATATTTTACTTGTATGCTTCAAGAGATACAACAGATCTGTTACAAAAACTTATTTAGTTACGTAAAAGGTCCGATCCGCTTTACTGCTTTATATTGCAAATTTAATTTTTTATAAATGCGTTAAATAAATCACCGTGTGATTTCATGGACTTAAAATAATTCGTTTATTGTATCAAACTTTTATTTAATGGTGATGCGTGTATTGTTTTTTGTATTCATGTAATTTCTTTCACCTTCGCGTATTGCGCGGCAAGTTAACTCATAAATGAAATCTGATTAAAGACTCACACTCTAATGCTATTTATACTGCGCGCTCTGATTTAGCTTATTCGCACACTTTAGTATTTAATTGCCACCGTCGCGTAGACGTAGCGTATGAACTTTGTGAACTTTCGCGCGACTTGTTTTATGCGTCAAGTGGAAATCGTAAATCGTATTTCACGCCGTAAAAACGTATCACGTGTGCTGAATTATTTACAGTCATGAGCCAAGAGATGAATATTTTCGTGAGTTTCCTTTTCGCTTCTTACGATACTGGTGGGAGCGAAATAAAGTTTCATAAAATACGATGGGGATTCGAACGCGCGTCGTAATAAAAATCGACGCTCGTCGTACATAAAAAAAAGGACGGTCTTACTTTGCTTTCGTCGAACAAATTCTGTTTGCTTATATAAAAAGTTAAAGTACGACCTGCGAGCTAATGCAAAGAGATACACATACGCGAGGGAACTTGAATTGATCGACTCACCCTGAAACTCTTTCCGCGCTGCACTGACGGAAGTGACGATGTTTGCGACGTGACCCAACACCGTTGCGAATAACAGCAGACCGAAGAACAGCTGACCAATCACAAAGAGATACTCGCCCTTACTTCTCGGTCTGGAAAGGATAAAGGACAAAAATATTCGAGTTATTAAAGTACTCGGTTAATATTGCTCGGCTTCCATTTTTCATTTCTACGATTTTCTGCAACAATTGAACAGTTTTTGTGCAAGATAACCTTATTGTATAAATGCTCCTAAATTTAAACGAATACAAAATAAATACATTTCTTAAACTATATCATAAAATGACTCTCTTCGATCTCTATTAGATCTATTAATTGAGATCATTCGTTGCCATTTTTAATTAATAGAAAATAAAAATTGACTTCGAACAGAAATATTTTCTCTAACAAATATATTGCTCGACATAGAAATGTCTTCGGCATTTTACTATTTTTTCGCGTGAGTGCCTTCATTTTAAGTATACTAACAAAAATATTGAAATTGTTTATTTGCACTACGTATACTGACTTTTTTCGTTTTTTTGACAGTTTTTAAGAGTCCAACTAGGAAACAGTATTATCGAGCTTTTTTTCTGCATTCACAACATCTTTCTAATTGAAATATACCGCAGGTTTCAAAATTGTGGAATATATAATCAAAGTTTGGTCAGATATCAAGGAAATTGCGATATAATCGGTATGAATGCATTTTCGACGCTGCATCGCAGGAAGAATCTAAATACCGCAAAAAATTTATCAATTTGGTTATCGGTTATTTCGTTGTTTTTCTAGTGGTTTTCTTTTATTTGGGTGGTTTGAATATTTCGCATACACATTGTCATCGATTTTTATCAGAGCTACATTTTGTGACGTCTAGCGTCGCGATGCAGCGTTATAATAGAATAGCGCGGTGGTGGTTTGTCCATTGCTTTTTATATTTAAACTGCACGCAGGGTATCATCGCGTGAATACGTGGAATTACGTGTGGAATGTTATACGTGGTTAATGATAGTGAACCCGTGAGAATACCACACTGGAAATACGGATATAGAATTAAAACAAAAAAAAAAGTCGCGTAAGTGAAAATGGCCATATTCAGTCAAAGTCCTCCGTGTTTAATCATATTTCTAATCATATTTCTTTTGTGAATTTATACAATTTTTAGTTCAAGCTAACTATGCACTGGTTATCTGTCAGTTTTAAAACAGCTCTAAATCGAAGCCAGAGTCAATATTACAAGTAATTTAATAACTTTATTACTCATATAGACATCTTCGAAAGATTTCAATACAAAATCGGTAAATAATTTAATTGCGAAAAATATTATCTCGGTCGGGAATCGAACTCAGATCTTTTGCATTTTGTACGAATGAAAAAAAAATTATTTCTTGTAACTTTCATACACTTCTATTATGTATCTATCTGAGAATAAATATAATTAATAAATCGCAATAATACGAAAGATATTCCCACGACGTTTTCATAACGTTTGCAAAATTCTCGGATTTGTTCAAGACTTGGTGGGCCACAAAGGGACTATCGTTTAAATTGTTGCATAATATGTTTTGCGGCGACTAAAACAACCAAATTCCCTTTATATTCCAGGACAAACTTACATACTGCATTCCATATTTCATTTCGTACACTATTTACAAGATCAAATGTATCTTGCTGTATGAAAGCAAAACAGCATGAATAAAATTTACTTAAATGAATAAAAGTTTGCATATGCAAATAGGAGAATTTCATGAGGCTTTCGAGCGTTGAGAAATGTCTGGTCTCAATATGTCAACGATATATTTGTTGCGCAAAATTTTCTATGTTGTCCAATTCGCATAACATACACGTAACGTCGACGTATAAATAAATGAGTAAATACCTGGGCAGATCACCGATGGTCGTTAGGGCAAGAGTGCACCAGTAGTAGCTTTGCAGATATTGCTTGACAACATCCGCCGTCTCGGAGTCGCTGAACACCCAGTTCTTACTGCCAAAGCCGTTGTTCTTATAAATAATGTGATAGAGGCACCCGTTCCAGTGAAAGATCACTAGTAAATAATGTATCAAGGAGGTGGAGCGAAACAGATTCGGGTAGTTCGTGTGTCGCTCGGTTCTGTCCATGAACGCCCAGAACCTACGTCAGAGATAGAGAAAGCGGGTTGAGAAAATTGGCTGAAATTCCGGTGGTCGCGGAGTGATAAATTTCAAGATTTCTCTTAGGATATTCGGCGGCAGGAATCACGTGGAGCGAACGTGGGACAACGTGTTTTTAATCATCGCGCGTACGATGGAAAGGCTCGAGCTTGTGCCTTCAACAGGTTAAAATATGCTCCTGTCCTTTTTTTCAATTATTATTTATGAGTGCGGCTAGATTCCGTCGTCCGCGCAATTCTGCGATTTACGACGCAGTCGGGAGCCACGATTAAAACGATTGCGATCAATAATTTACAGTATGGAAAACACCAAAAGAGAAAAACAGAAGTCTATCATTTTTAATTTCATTTTCATCCAAGCTTAAATGAACTCAATCTGTACTGATTGTTATGCCAATACGAGATGATGATTGATGGTTTTGCGAAATTGCTTGGTACGTTAAATGGAATTATTACCATATTACATTTGTCCTCTCTTTAATTCCAATCCTTTTTACCATCGGTCTTCGTAAACATGTCCATATCTATAGTCTATGTTCTCAATTTATTACCATTTGTTATTAAATGTGGCCAATTCCGAGTTCCGTTTGCTTAATACACATGTGACATTCAAATTGTCAATGTTAGATGAGAGTAAGGTACGCACATATTTATATAGAAATAAATAGACTAGTGCCATTGATGAATTATCGGTCCTGACAAAATCGAATTTTAGTAAACGTTGTTTACCGATATAAATCGTCGAGACAGAAATAACACGCTGATAAATACAAAAAAGACACGTTTTACTTTCGCACGTTGCTTTAATAAAGGATAATATTGAGATACAACACGATCCATCCGTTCATATTTTTTGTGATACATCCATGACACTGATACTTGCATTGGAATGTATAAACGTTTACGTGCGAAAGATCAGCATTACCGTTACACGCGAACTTTCGCAATACTTTTCAATCTCTCGATTTACTCTAAATACGTCGCGTCGCACTCATTGCTGTTCCATGAGAAGAAATCCAAACTTTTACACTTGTACATTCGAAGTCAATCGCATGACAGTCAAAACAAGAAAAGAAATTCACAGCAATGACTGTGTAGTGTTCGAAACGGACCAGATATATGTATATATGCCGTTACTCTCTAAAACTTTTAGAATGAATTCTATTTGAAGAGTGGAACCTCTTAAAAGTTGAAAATTGAGCCACTTTTTTTCAAGACTGGCTCAATTTTCACTCTTTAGAGTGAGATTCCGCTCTAGAAAATTTAGAGAGTGCAGTACATGTGGATACGCAAATCGTTGAAACGGGAATGAAATATTCATGAGTTAAAAACTTTTTTGAATTCCGCAAATATGTAAAAAAATTCGCAAAAAATACCTCGGTTCGTTGCACTCCACTTAATTCCGCGCCAAATTTTTTCAAATCATGCATCATGCATTAAATTTATAATACGTTAAAATATATTACATTATAAATATGAAATGCACAAGATAATGTCATCATAAATTTGGCATTTAAAGTCGACTTATTTAATTAATAAATTAGAATATAATCTATCGTAAAAAGATAGTAAAAAGAGTGAAAATTACCGGTAAATTTTTACGAGTCTAAAACTTCGCAGCATACTGTTAAATCCTATAGATAAGTATAAAAAGTCGAGAGGCAGCAGGCACAGGATGTCTATGTAAAACGTGGTGCTGTTCGTATAATGATTTCTCAATTTCGTGGCGTCGGTTTGCAGCACGCCGTCTTCCAAGTATCCCGTTCGAATGTGAAATACTATGTCGAGCACGTATAAAAAATCCGAGAAGTAGTCCAGGCAGAACCACACCCAACGGGTTTCTCCTGCATTCGCAAGCAAAACAATACCTATTTCAATATGCGATATTTGCTATTAGCATTGATTAACCATTCGCTTAATAATTCTTTTCTAAAACTTAAATCGATTTTTTTTTCTACATTGCCGAATTCGTTAAAATATTTTCATTTTCAATCAGTTATAATAGGTTATCGGTCGAAAGGCTATTGATGCCTCTTCGTATTGATCGCCATTATATTGATTTCACCTGGCTTTTTGTCCTCGTGATTGGGAAAAAGCTTCTACAATGGTCTGCATATATAAAATATTTCAGAGATGCCTTTATTTTCTATAATTTAACTCATATGCGCGTTTTAATTCGTGTATCGTTTTATAAATCATAGAGCTATTGCTCGCTTTGACATTCAATATTCAGTTAAAGTAAACATTATAATTGTTTTAACAAAAATCTAATTCGTTTAATAACATTCCTCAAAACTTTTGAATGTGAAATGTCGTTACAAGCAATTCACTTTGGAACGTATTTACATGATGATTAAATAAAAAAATATATACATATACATATCTCATAGTACAATTTAAGTTTAATTTAACGAGTGCTTACGGGAGCGTTATTTATATAAGCCACAGCTGATCAAAAGTCCTATATTTAAAATATGTTTATATACGGATCTTGCTTATGTAATATATCCGACATAAAATCTAGATTCTTACAGTGATCTCTTAAGTGTGATCCCGTAATTTAATAAATAACAAATTTCTCAAGAAAATAAACCAATGTACTTTCGATTCGAATTCTCAATTTCGAAATTTCTATGAAAGGCGCGTTTATAAAATTTGAAGGAAGTCGTAAGTGTATTGCGGACTAACCGTTGATCTCCTGGAAGGCAAACCTATAGATGATCACCCAGAAGTTGTAAAGAAAGGCAAGAGAAACCACCATCGACCAATAGTAACAGAGACGTCCCGCAGGATCGAAGATGAAGGACCAATTTGGCGCACCCGTGCGAAAACCCCTCGATCCAGGTTGTCCG
Source organism: Cyphomyrmex costatus (assembly GCF_001594065.2). NCBI lineage: Eukaryota > Metazoa > Arthropoda > Insecta > Hymenoptera > Formicidae > Cyphomyrmex > Cyphomyrmex costatus. The sequence goes on from NW_017277774.1 coordinate 621,845, forward strand.
GGATAGCCTCTACTACCGCGTTGCTGTTGCTGTTGTTGCGCCGTGTACCTCCTGAGACAGTAATTCAATGCAACGTGCGTTGATTAATTACTTTTGTCCCTGGACACGTCCCGCGACACGGCTATCCATTTTTTTCGTTACTATTTGTACCGTGTACGAGGATTCGCGTATCAATTTGAAAAATTACGACGGTGGAAGTATTGAATGTTCACAGAACGGCCAAAAAAAAAACAACTAATACAATTTATTCGTACGCGCCAGGCGGTTTCTCAACAAATTTTAAAAACAAGTTTCTATTGCTTATGAAAAGATTTTCCCGCAATTTTACTTCCGATAATTCCGTCGCGAAGATATTTCTGTTTAAAGAAATCTCTGGCACAATTAAGCGATCTTTAGAAATGCAAGAAACACCGCTGCGGTAAGCCTCCAAGAAGTCACTTGAATATTTATGATCCTTCACTACGCAGATATTTCTTCGTTATATTCATTTTCTCGAACTTTTATCGTGAATTTGACCTCCAATAAGGAGAAAAATTAGCATCAAATTGAATTTTTCTTGGAATATACCCGTTCTTCTCAAAGTATGGAAAGGAATAGGTTTCGAAGTAACGAAATTGAAATGATATCCGATGATAATTGAAATCGGCCCGTGATTACTCGCCAATGAAATACTCACGTTTCAGTGCCGTTACAGCTACTGTTGCTGAGATGATTGACTGATGCCGGTGTGTGAAGGTGCGATTGGTCACGCGAGGACGTAAGCGCAACTGTATATGGCAGCTTAAATCTGCCCCTTAGGTGGTCCCTTCTTCTCGGCTTGCGACTCAGATCGAGCTCGCTCGCCCCCCGATTCACGTATCCCCCCTGAAGCGAGTCCCGTGACGAGCTAAAGTATCGCTGCGACACAGAATACACCTACACCAATTAGGATGAACATTACGCGGAAAGAATGGTTTTGAAGTATCTAAAGCCGATATTCATAGGGCGATACTTATGGTCCGTTCGTATTTTAAGACTGTCTTAAATAATGTCTTAAGATACTAATATATACGACTCTCTGATTGGTTAATAACATCTTAAGACTACATTTAAGGTCTCAAATATAAATGTAATCTAAATCTAAATATGATGTCTAACTATAAATACCATCCGTAGTCTCTTCTTATTTCAGACCGTCTTAAGTAAAGATGCTAATACAATTCTCTGATCAATTCGTAATATCTTAATGCTGTACTCAAAACAGACTTAAATAAGAATCGTCTATAAATATCGGCCTAAAATTTTAGCTAAATACAAATTTCAAAATAATTATTTTTCAACAATTATTTTTCATTGAATAAATATTTATCCAATAAAAAATAATTGTTAAATCAAACTATTAGTTTAACGACCAAATAAATATATCTGTATAGTATGTATTTAGTAAATATTTAGTTGATACAATTCAAAACAAATAATTTATTAAAATTTAGTATAATTTTCCAGTACAGCAAAATCGTTCTTTCCGCGTACTTTACATTATTTTACATACAAAAATGCAATGATTACAGAGGTTTGCACAAATGTACGATATAAATGCATATTCAATATTTATAAATGCCACATTTATAAATGAGCAGTACAAATATACGTGAAAAATATACGAAATGTCACAAATAACCAGTCTCTTTTATTCATTGGGAAAAATTAGTCATCAATATAATTAATTTTTCTTAAATTAATTTTACTAAAATTCGACATTTCTCATGCGACCACGATCCATAATATTCTGCTGTTTAAATATACTCATCGTATTTTGCTTAATTGTTAACTGCGCGATATAACCGTTCTGGTTATTTTTCATCTCTCGGAGATCCTCGTATTTTCCACATTGGTTTATTCGTGCAATGTTCGAACCATGAAGGTATGGCTCGTATGCAGTTGTAGCGCATAATGAAATGAACGTTCTCGCCGGATGTTGCGAACGTTGTTATCAACTTACGGGATTGTTGAAAAAAATTTTTTTTCGCGCGTCGAATAGTTTAATATTAAGCTCGCTTGTCGCGGTAAACTCAGAGATGTATGCACACACACATAATACTTTTTACAAAAATAAATATAATACCAGTTATTTTGTTTTTATAAATTCTTAGTGAAACACACATTTAGCTGATTAAAGCTTAGCTGCTAGAGAAACTTTTCCTCTATTTTCCTACTTTTTCACCGTCTTTTATCAATTCTAATTTTTGTTATTTCTTTCACAATATCGAGTACACAACAATGTAAATTTATCCACAATTATTATTTTCAAGGAATTTCTTTTTTCCACGAAATAACGTAATATATTTGTATTGCGAGCATATATAAAATTTATTTGTTAGAGAAATTAAATTACATTTTAATAACTTTACAAGACTTGTTAAAAGTCTTTAAGAAAAAGATTCTACAAATGAGGAAAATTTACCTTTTCTATATTTACCTTACGATTCTAACTTTTTTTTTCTTTCTAATAGAAAACCCACTCAAAACCAGATTCAAGGAAATATTTGACGACTATCAAAGTGCTCAATGTCGGCGAGTTCACTCGCAAAATGTCCTGCTCGGGAGTTTCCTCGACGAGTGTGGCTATGAAACGAATATTTTATCGCACGATCGCGAGCGGTAACCAACCTGCTGTTGCTGCTGATAGTAGTAGTGGTGAGTGGGTGTGTGTCGGCCCATGAATTTACCGCTGACGAGGTCCAAGAGGCTCTGCCTCGAGGGTAAAACCCCCCTGGATATATTCTCTGCACTCTTGGTGTCATCCTCTTTTTCCCTACCGCCGCCGGTTCTACCGTCGCCGGACCTTCCGCTTCTGCCATACTTCTCGCCCCCGTAGCTCAGAGCAGACGCGGAACCACCGCTCAGACGATGCCTCACCCCGCCTGCAACATCAAACGGTGGTAGTTGTAAACGACTCCTTTTTAATTCAATCTACGAGGCTCTTTGCTATAATTTTAGGACTCTATCTAACATTTTGAAATATTTTCTCTTTTCGTGAACATTTGCGATAACTCCGACCAATTAAACGAATCTTTTCTATAAGCCTTCAAAACTTATAATATAAAGACATGTATTATTTATTGATTTCATTATTCGATAAAAAATTATCCGTGTGAAGCTGGCCCTCCAATATTAAAAAATCGATTTTTTTCTTCGTGCATTCGTTTGCTCACGAATGCTCAGTTGGAATTTTCGTTTGCTCACCCTTAGTTCAAAAGATACAAGAAAATTAAGTTTTGGTATCGAATTAAAAAATAATTTTTTTTTGCATTCGCGTTTGCTCATAAATCTTTTGAATTAAAGGGTGAGCAAACGAAAATTCCAACTGAGCATTCGTGAGCAAACGATGAGCAAACGAATGCATGAAGAAAAAAAATCGATTTTTAAATATTGGGGGGCCAGCTTCATACGGGTCAAAAAATTGTTTTCAAACACAAGATAAATTATTTCTCATTATTTTTAAATGCTAAATATTTAAATCCGATTTCCCAATTGCTCCATTATATCATAATTGTGAGGAATTTACAGTTAAAGTTGCAGAAAAATTTCAGAGTACTTTACATGTAATGTGTTGGAACAATTTGGAAACCGGATTCAATGTCATTAAAATAAATAGTAACCTTTATTATATAATCTATATCATATGATGTATTTATATCATATGATATAAATTCTTAATGATCCCTCAGTCTCTTTTTTTATTGTTATTCCTTTAATCCTTTTATTTCTTTAATTTGCATTCTTTTAGAAATATTATTTTCGTGAAATAATGATAGACGCGCGTATATTTCTGCTTTTGCTTTGTAGTATAATTTTATGCTTTCTTATTTTTTAACAAGATATAATAAAATTAATATGTACAGAGAAAAAATATATAGAGAGAAAAAGAAGAGCGTTGTTCCAGTACAAATGTTAAGGATTTACAGTAAAGCGATATTTTTGTTTAGAAAAATGTCGTAATGAACCTGTGTGTCGGTATTATCCGTGAACTTACAATATAATAATGAAGGATAATGTGAGAAGGGTTCTATACAATCGGATAGTTCATTATTCTCATAAGTCAAGAACTTGCTATGTAATAAAATAAAGCACGACATAAGAATAACAAAGAATGACTGAAGTGAGAATGTAAGAAATAAAAGGATCCTTCTTAGAAACTTACTTATTACAAATTTTTTGATAAAATATAATAATAAATACAATATAATAATAAAATTATAATCAATTGTAATAAAATAAATATAATAAATAATTATATAAATTCAATTCCAGTAACGATATTGTATAATAAGATTTCATTAAGATTCGTAAAGGAGCTTTCGCGTAAAAGCGATTAAAATGTCCGATTTAAAAATTCGTAACGTATAATCTCCTGTTTATTGTCTTGAAATTCTCTGTCAAATATTCCTTATTAAATGGATAATCCAAATTTACGTCAGAAATAATGCCGTCTCGGCACGTGAATTCAAGGCCAAGCAATGCGAATCTCATTGGAAATGCGAGGAGAAATAAGCAAGTTTCCGCAGAGGTGGAACATACACCAGTATTATCTTCGTTCGCGATGACACCTGCAACGTCAAAGAGACTGTAACGGAACGGCACAAGCCCCGTTTTCTTGCAGCACGAGATTACGGCTCATCCACTTTTGCTAGATAGTAACGAGGCGTGACACGATAAGGGCACAAAATCCGTGCGGAGAAAGCTCGCGTTTCGCTCCTGTCGTCCTGTGAATCCGTTTAACAGGGAATAAATCTTGGCGGAAGAAGTTATTGTGCACTGTCAGATAATTTTCTCCCTGCGTAAAACGCTGCGATTTGTTCCTGATCGGGTAAAAGTTCTCTTATAATATTCCGACAATTCTTGTATGGTATTTACAGTTATAGAAAAACAGAAAAAAAAGGAAAATCAATACTGTATCATATTGTATTTTCGTACGAAGTTGAGCACGAAGAAATTAATTCCACCAATCAACGGGACATTTAAAACATTTTATTTTTATATACACCTGGTTTCAAGTGATGGCTTTGCAAATTGTTCGGCTTATAAACACTCGACGAGAGAAAAACAGAGCAAGAGGGGGAGGCGAGAATAATTAAATAAAAGACGAATGAAAATACGTGACCGAGACCCACTGTACAAAAGTAACGAAGTGTTACTCGAGAAACGTCATAACGAGATTCCTACTCTCTGGAGCTGTTTCGCAAATAATCTCGTGCTCGCGCGCCCGGCGTCCTCCATTAAGGCGGTGGAGAAAAACGATCGCAAGAAAATCTGCGCCGGCGTTCTCTTCATTACCCTCCTCTGTTATTTTCCCGTTAATGCGATGTAAAATGACACTACGCAAAACAAGTAGTAAGGAATTTTGTCGAATACGCTGACGTCAAACGAGCTTGTGAATTTATGTTCAATAATGCTGTATCAAAGAGAGTAATACCCCTTTTACAGTTTTCAAGTGTCGGAAAAAAACAACTGTTTAACTCGGTTAATTAATTTATAACTATAGACTAATTAATAAATAAATTCCGCAGCTAATTAATTTACTCTTATTCGATCGAACTTTTAAGCTACGACAAGACGTTGAAAATGCAATTAATTTCTTTTATTACGTTGTTTTGAATGTATAATAAAAAGAATATTTTGTCAACACAAAGAATAAATGAATATAAACATAACTAGCAAATGATTTCAATTAAAGCTGAAAGTACCTTGTTAAGATCTCACGTCCGAGAGAAAGTACATAGTGAGTATAAAAGTAATTGCTTTCTGGCTCTCAAGAGGATTAATAGGATAAGTTTTGAAGTAAGGAGAAGAACTAAGATAAATTTAAGCACTTAGGCTAAAGACACGTAGTACAAAAAATTGAAAAATTGCATTATTTATTGATCCTTTTTATTATTATTACAAACAGAATATCGATTACAACTTCATAAAGTAATCTCAATTTTAAATTGTTATCAAAAGTTTTTAATAACGATACAATCGATTAACAAGTCTATCAAGAAATTTTAATCTGTACACGAGAGAAAGAGAGAAGGAGGGAGAGTCTGAAAAAGTTCTAATCTTTTCAAAACGGAGCTTGCCTTACTCCGAGTAAGCGGGCTAAAATAATTTTAGATCGAGTCGGAGGTTCTGATGAATAATGCGCAACACGCTCGACAGTCATTATGGCAAGAGACGAATTAATTCTGGAAGCCGCGTCGCGAGCGGGGTTTATTCGCGTTGCTGGCACGACGTCATGCGGTCGATGCTTTGGATGAGGACCATTGTACTGCTCTCTCAAAGACCGACAGAACGCAAATATTGTGTTCGGGTAAACGTACACACAACATACGTACGTACGACATGCGTCGCGATACAATCATGTCAGCAATGAGTGCACCACGACTCTCCAAACCGAATTTACGTGGCCCAGAAATGCGCGTTCTTTATACCGAACTTTATTGACCTGGCCTGCTTGGCGGACTTCCCGGTTCATCCTATCTGATGGCAATTTGTGTGACGATGCGCCCGTTGCGCATTTTAAAATGTTAATCAGAAACAAAAGAGAAACGTCGAAGACTCATAAACCGCAATTTATGGCCGTTATGTGCCATTCCTACAAGAGCGCTCTCTCAGCCCTTTTTCCTGATTTTTTCGAAACAAGAAATCTTTTATAGATCTCTTGGCAATTTCGTGGCTGTGGTACTTTCTGGGAAAAAGAAAAAAAGAATCGAAAGGCAAAAAGAAGTTGCGCTAAATCGTGATTTATTGCGAAATCGAAATATTATTGTGATGCTGAACAACGCGAAAATTTTTTATTTCGAATACAGATTTTCATTGGCGCACTAAAAATGTTTTATGACTGCGTGTGTTGCTAACCATTTGTGTCTCGCGTAAAAAAAAACGAGATGGGCACGACTGATAACAACTCCAGTGCGTATAAAGCCTCGTCACACATCGCGATGTCCACGTACATCTGTATAAGTTTCAACTACAGAGAATGAATTCTGTTCGCGAATGCATGCGAAGTTTTATGGAATATTAGCCGCAACGATCTTGCTAAACCGAAAATGCGAAGTTTGTTTTCTACGTCACGTCATTTTCAGAACACGCCGCCTCATGGACGAACGACTTTTCTCTATGTGAAGGTATATATGTATATGTTCGCTTTCAAACTTTTACGAATGAAAATATCGCGATTCCAATATCCGCCTCTCACCGACGGATTCTAGTCAGCTCTCGCGTAGAAGAAAAGTAAGTTTAATAGTGACGCCATCCCAAACGGCTAAACGGAAATCTCCGTGAGGGGAAAATTGAGAAAGCGCAGCTTTCGACGAGGAGCGAAGTAACAAAGTTAATTGCCTTTTATTGAGACAGCTTGGCAAGGCCAGCAAAATTGAACGAGTATGAGACCGAGACACAACACTTTTATATGTTTATCATGACAGAAATTGCACTTGAATTGTTTCCCTTTTTTTTTTAATTTCATATTTCGCAAAGTTACAGCGATATATTGTTCAAATACAAAGTATTCGAAAATACAAATAAATCATTTGAGCTCTTTTGGAAAGAAATTAATGCTATAAACCGCGCTTCCCAAAGATATCTTTTCAAAAATGTTATCATTAAGCACAGATCAAATCGTTGACCCGAAATGAAATGTGAAGCGGATAAGGTTTAATGTTCTATATTGTCGTCGAAACGATTTCGTATACTGTGCGACCATTGGGGCGTATTATCGCAGAGGTTGTATCGATCGTGATGCTCATTCTAGAGGAAAACGAGAAATTGTCACGAGATTACATATGATGACACGCAGAATACGTGCCATAAATTCTAGGCAGGCAGTATGTATTCATTTTCAAATAATGCACATGGTCGTCGTTACTATTTCTGTTAGACAGATGTTAGATAAGTCGACAGTTTCATTATTTGCGGAAATTATAAATATTAATAAATGTCACGATTTAAAAAAAAAATATCACCGTATTCATGAACTTAAAACAGATTATAAATGCAGTATACTGTACAATTTTGGCGCCATCTCTTCTAAAAATCATCTAAAAATCACGCGCGACGTCGACATCAAATAACGTCTGTCTATTCTTATGCTTGTTTCAACTATCAAAACTCTGAACAAGTAAATGTGAAATAAGATAAAAGGAAAAAAGGGAAAGAATCAATGGCCGAAGGTAAAATTAAAATGGATGTATGTTCTCGATGGAATAAAGAACGTGATAGAAATTTCATTTCGGGCGTGTTTTTGACAGTGCGTGACAAGCACAAATGGAACTCGAAAAAAAGAGCGCGACGGGTGGAACAACAACAATATTGAAGGTAGGCAATGGGTGTTCAGATTGCCGAAACAGAATCGGATAAGCTTTCAGAGTTACTACGAAAAATGCCGGCTATTGCGAGGGACTATTGTGCTTTGGCATACAGAAATATTCATTCGGAAAAGAAAGCCGCGCGTATTTCGGTATGTGGGTGTGCAACGATGGATTCACAAGTCAATTGACGAATGAATCAAGCGGTACGTTGCATTTGGCTACGCGCAGATCATTCTTGTTTTTAAAGTACCGTCACCGATATTCGTGGATATTCGTAAAATCGGACCGCGTAAACTGCGCCAACGAGAATAGAGCGCATCAGTTTTATGCGTTATCGAGCGTGTAAAACGTGGAGTAAATGAATACGCGAGTGAAAAAAATGAACAAAATAGCGGATCACTTCTGAATGAATAAGCTACAGATAAATCTACTAGATAAATTCATGACGTATTAGATTGTACAAGAATTGCCTCTTTTAATAAAAAAAAATAATTACTCTAATTTTTGTGGCGAACACTTTTACACAAAATTTATTATTATTAATTCCAAATGCTTTTTTATTACAATATTATAATTTAATTGTATATAAAGAATTACAATTATATTTATATATATAATATTAATATATTACAATTAACATTATTATACATATTTTAAATAGGATTTCAGAAAGAGAGAAAGATATATTATTATTAATAATATTATATAAACAAATAAAGTTTTATGTAAATGTCGGACATATACATATAAATACACGTCCGGTCTCTGGAACGTTTACTTTAATGTTAATATATTATAATTGTTAATTCTAATAGTTTCCCATTCGTTAAAATTCAACTAATATTAAAATTTAATATTGGTAGATAAATTATAATATACGTTTCATATATCATCTATGCAGTGTAAATATATACACACACACATATATATATATTACTGCTTTGAGGTTCGCTGTACTTCTCTCTAACATCGTTATTAAACATATAACTGTAAGCTGAATATGATTGGAAAGACCTATTAAAATTTACGTCGAAGTTAGTTTGGACTAATGCTGCAATTTCCGACAAACAGTTCCGACAAAAGATTATACATTATAGTTATTCTCGCCATTGTTAATATAATGCTTAATATAACTTGAAATATTATATAAACTCAATGGAGTCAATATAGCAATAGAATCAATACATGTTTAATTGATATAATAGTTCGCATTACAGAAGAGTTACGCTAATTGTTTTTAACAGAGATCGCAAACTGAAATAGTAGTAGACGCCGTAAACGAGACCAGAGTGAAGTAGTAAAACAAACGGTAGGTCTGCCGCAAAATTTCAGTGATATGCATGGCATCAATATACTTGGACACAGCGTAACGTATACAAAAGTTTTACAATGGAAAGATAATTGGACTAAAAGCAACGCGTTGCAACAAGGCTATCTGGATGCAAAATTTTTTTTGTCAAAGTTGCTACATCAAATTTTCAATGAAATTAATCAGAGAGAGAGAGAGAGAGAGAGAGACGAAATTCCCAACCACATAGCGATATAATTTAGCTAGCATACTGCATTAACTTCATTTTAAAGATATTAAACGGAAACATCTTTTACAAGAAAATAACACGGGGATTCGTAGTTGCAATATAATGAAAATGTATGCAGATGACGAGGCGCAATACAAAAACGTCGCGAGAAAGTATAAAATAATATTGGACAAAGTCGAGCTGCGTTAAAATGCAATTAGTGTACTTAAAGAAAGTAGTAAATCTTTTTCTAGAAAACCGTCCTGCCCAGCAAAATTCCACGTTATATAAAGATTGTAAAATGAAATCAAAGCCGAAAGCACTTTACGTTGCTGAAAATGGGATGCTTTCACCGGATGCGACGATATTCTTTTTTTTTTTTCAACAAACTAATTAAAACGTCTTCCATATTTTCTCTAATAAAAGAAATAATATTTCGAAGTTTTACGTGGAATTTGGGAGATACGAAAGCGCAGAAAATACAAATAGAGATGATATTTTGATGTTTAAATTCATAAAAATTTGAAAGTTGTAAAGATTTTTAAATACTTATGGAGTGTATTTTAAAAGTTTTCGATAGCCATCTCTTAATTTGGACATGATAATTCCGTACCTTGTTGTTTAAGTTTACTATAATCAGATACCGAATTTTCTTGCGAAAATTTGAAAGTACCCGAACTCGAATTACGTGAAAGTCCGTTTGCTCTTTAGTTAGTTAATATGCAGACTTTCTACAATCGTGACAATTTATGAAAATTGCTGCTCGAATAAGTAAAAATGCTCTATTTTTAGGATATTTGTATTTCTTTTCCTCTACATTAGAAATTCAAATGAGACAGCTGTGCAAACGAAGTTGCACTCAGGTCAATCGGAAAGACACAAGTTATTCGCATATTACACATGTAATTACTGAATGCAATTTTGGCGTAATTGTTCATAATTGAACTGCACCGAGTGCAGTAGTCGCAGTGACTTGTTTTAGCATTTAGATAGAACAGTTGCAGGACGCGTCGCATCGTTTTTAGTTCAATTATCTTTCCTCGCAATTCTGGGAAAATGCAAAAAGATCTCTCTCCTTCTCCCTCTCACACTCTCTCTCTCTCTCTCTCTCTCTCTCTCTCTCTCTCTCTCTCTCTTCGAACTCTATGTGATTAGCAAACACAAATTTTCTCGTACTTTCATCTACACACTTTACTACGTTCCGCAGCATCGTGCATGTGTCTGTGAATCGATATGTAGATGCGCAGAAAAACAGCTATTAGTATCTTGTGCCGGCAGAAATTGCAATATCGATATTATACGCGGGACGCCTGCAAATAAGTGCTAAAAATAGGCGGTTATCGGCTGGCCGTTCGCGCGCGGTGAAGGTATTTATGTCGCACTTGACACATCTATTTTCACGTTGGACGTGCTTGTGTCCCAAGTTTTAGATTTTCCCACATTGACCGGACTCGTCCGCGCAATCTCGCCAAATTTCGTACTATAAAATTCCGACGCAAACCTCGACGAACGTGCGAGACAGGATACGCGCGCATCTATAACGTTTTTAATAAAAATTATCTGAACGCGAGACTTCAAAATTACGGCCAGCTAAATTGATGGGAAATAGCATGAGCGGATTGTCAATTGGATGAAATAATATATGTACATACATATATATCTGCTGTATGTACAATTAATTGTCGATATTCCGAATAGGGATACCGCCGAATAATTTGGCGATTTTCCATCTTTTACCGATAATTCGCGGACGAGCGGATACGCGACCTCAAATGTGTATAAATAATAGTACATTATATTTCGTTATCCGGTTAATTCATAGTTCCGTGCCTGTATTTACTCTAGCCAGAATGTGAAACATTTTCATAATGGAATTTGCTGTCCCGATGAAATTGAATTAATGCCGCTGCCGCGCGCAAAATACTTTCATCCGCGGCGAATGTATTGCTATTTATCATAAATACCTACCTTCGTATTTCCGTACACGATTATTAAGTTAATAATTTTACTAAACTAGAACACTTCATATCCCCGTCTCTCAACCGGCAAGGGGGAGAGCAAGAAGGGGAAGCATTCCGCTTAAAATTTGGTCATGCGTGAGCTGAATTAATATGAATTAATAACGCAGATTAATAATGTAAATTAATCGCAAATAGAGCGGAAAGTACAAACATACAATATATCTTGCGCTCGTTGAGAGGAGATTTGAGAAAACTTTTATGACGGCACTTTGTTCTCATCAATCGCGCGCGTTGTCGTGCCCTCTCGTTTAATTCGCGAAAATAAAAACGCGATCGATAACAGGCGGTACCACGGTATTCTTCTTTTTTTTCTCTTCCCTATTAAAATTTGCTAATTAAATACGCGTCATAAACGACGGCGGATTGAACGTATTGACCGTTGGCGGAGACGCTTTCGACGCGCGCGTCCAATTCGCAGAAATAATCAACGTCACGTCGCGCAGATTTCATAGCTCGTCCCGTGTCGTCTCTCTATCTCTCACGAGCTCCCTTTTTACGAGATTAAATTCCGGTCTCGGGGCAAGCTCCAGGCGCGGGGCACGATATACGGGTAAGCGTATCGAAGGGAAAATGGTCGAAAAAGCGAAGGAATTCGCAATATCAATAGATATGTTTTCAAATACCTGAGACATATTGAAGAGTAGGCGGAAAAACGACACGTTCAACGCAGACGATGGTTCTACGAGTTGGTCCATAGAGACGCGGGAACGGTGTATTTCACGAACGGAAATATTCACGAGAGCCGCGCGGTTGCGAATCCGACTATTCACGCCCGCGCCGCGTCGCACCGCTGTTTCAACTACGTCGAGAAGTCAGCGCCATGTCACGCGTCGACACGCGGCGCGTCAAGTTGACTACTTCATTCCCCTTCGAACGCGCCTATCGATATTCGAGTATTTAGGGTTGCCGTACACATTTACTGTAACAATAAAGCGTGATTTGCAATAAGTTGCAAATACACCGTTACTAGTCGCGATGCTTCGCAACAGCCAATCAAAAGCGTCAATAGTGATGTTTCTAATTAGTTGTCGTGACTGACAACAAAGTATTTGCAATAAACCGCCTCTAACTGTATAAGATATATATACTGTAATAGACTTTTTATAATAACTTATTACCTAAGCTTTAAGTTTTAAAAAGAAATTAATCAAGATTGTTCAAGATTTGTAATTTTAGACAATGACTGATGTATCAATATTTACGTTTGTTTTTTTTTCTCCTTCTTATTAATGAAGATAGAAAGAACTCAGCAAACACAACTAACAGTAACATAATTGTTAGTTATAATTTCCCACTGAACAATATAACTTTACGTATTATATAACTGTTACATGTTATATTACAGTTATATTGTTAAGCGGAAATTTATAACAATTGTAAGAGTTATGTTATAGTTAGTTGGTGTTTGCTATAAGTTGTTTCTACCGGGAAAGCAATAGGCGTGAAGCTGCGCACGTCAAGTCAATTCAAGAATTACAAACCTGGAATGGTACTGAATTACACAGAAAGAACGGTTTTGCTAAAATAAAAATTTAGAATACAGATCTGAAAATTTTCTTGGATTATCAAAATTAATATATGTCACAATCAAATGTGATGAAAAATGCTGTAAAAAGTTTTGATTCTAGCGATCAACCTAATATTTTAATAATGGTTTAACACAAAATAGAAAATTATTTTCAGATTTATATATCTAACTAAATTTTTAGATGCTTCAGTAAAATCGTCCCTTTCACGTAAAATAAGTTCCTAAACATAATGGATGTAATAAGTCTCAAGCTAATGATAAGATGTTGGGTCAATCACAATTGAACGTGAAAAGAATAATCCAATATGATTTCTTATTACCTTTACTATTGTGTTTCAGTAACGAGATTCTATAACATCTTATCGACAATTATCGCTTAACTAGCGACAGCCAATGACAAGAACGATCCTGGAAAATGCGCGGCTTTCATTGGTAGTAGTTAGTTAACAATAGCGATTAATTATTGATAAGATGTTAGAGTATTTTGTTATTGAATCAAAGGTTTGCGTTTAACAAAAAAGTGCAAAATTTGCAATTGTGTAAGATATTCTTTACTATGATTGATTTGAACACATTTAAATCTAGTAAAAGGAACTGTATAACGGCAAGAACCAATCATATTAAAAATTCTGACAACAGTTGCAAACCTGCTTTTCTACTAAACGCAGCCAATTCGCGACGTTGCGTTGGAAAGACTGTTTGTTTTTCGGAGACTGAACTGCGACACGCCGGCAACGGTTGTTATTATTACCGTGAGGACATACGCGAATTTGTTTTGACTAGCGCGGTCGCTCGGTATTCTCAGCAACGCACACGGCATACTTATTACATTTCGGAAGTCGAGTGACGCGCGGCGCCACGTCTGCCGTGTGTCCTTTCGGTACATTTACGATGGAAATTAGAATCCGGCGCGCCACAGAGAGACTTATTGAACATCGAGGCGAGCTCTCCTATTAATAATTGAGGAATCCGATAAACAATTACCTGCTTCTCGCACTTCACGATGCTCTGGCAGTCTCGGCATGTCGCGCGGCTAAGAATCTCGCGTCGATCGTTGCGCGGGAAAATGTCGCGGTGTTATAGCCCCTTGAAGTTGCCGCGAGTTCGATTCAAGCGGCGCGCATCCAAGCATTCCAAACATGGCGGGCGCGCGATCGGCACGTCTCGCGTGTTTTAGGAATGCCCGCGCGAAGTGATAAGCGATCGTCTCGTATTCATCTTGTTGTGTCGTGCTTTTAGTGACGATTCTAAACGGTCGGCGGGGCGGGTATAGCCTCCTCGTGGGACAACTGTATGTATGTAACATAAAGCGACGGTGCAGAACGGAGCGGCAGGACGAGAGGAGTAACGATGCTGGTGGCGTCTCGGGCACGGTGAGTACATCTCTCTGCATTGTATGTTTACGAATAAACTCTGTGCGCGTTTATTTCGTTCGCAACAACTTGACGCCATTGCGGCGTTTTCCAACACACAGGCGTGCGCTCCGGATATACGTCGTCTCGTCCTCGACGTGAGACGCCGAGCACGTCTTCGCCCCCGCGTGCACAATCCGCTGACGGATTTGACTCCGGTGCAATATTCGTTGTGAATTTTTTTGTGCTTCGGATTTTTCTACTTGGATTTGGACGCGCATTCGGGAATTTTTACTCTAGGAAGCTCCGCTTAGATTTTCACGACTAGCTATAAATCCACGCGCATATCCCATGTAGATATCTTGGTTAAATTTGAACTATTTTTTTTAATAAATATTTAGTATTTTATAATTCTAAGTAAAATTACTAACAATAAGTACTTTTATAATTCCACTTGACAAAGATCCAATATGTTAAATAAAGAGGTATAAAGTTTAATTAATATGTGCATTTTAATTTGAAAAGTTCAATTTTAGAAAATTCCAAATTCTGTTCAAATTAAATAATTATTATTACTTGAAGATTTTTTGTTAACGTAAAATATTAATATTTTGTCATATACGAAGGTAAAATTCTAGGTAAGACCGATACGTGAAATAAAATCTTAATACATGTGCATCTCAGTTTCGAAAGTTTAATTTACATCTTAAAAATCTTGAATTTTAAGTCAAAATTAAAAAAATTATCTTTGCACAACAATGCACGCTACGTTAAATACGCTCGAACATTCACGGTGTATTATTTTATTGTCGCGTCTGCAGATTGCGCGTTGCAACGATTGCAAAATTTGCGGTTGGTCGCTCGAATTTTACGGCGGATTCGGATGAATCTGACGGGTAATATCCCGAAGTCGATCTCTCGCGTGATTCCCGGAATATTTATGCAGCTACGATGGACCGTAACATCGATCGCGTTTCTTATTTAAGTTTCGGATTCGCACCGCGAGAGGCAAACGCGGATTTCCATTTATCTGTTGCATCCCTATTGCGATTTTTCAAACGCGTACACTCAGAAGTATGTACTCAACAAAGCGCAGGATATAGTGCCATTTGGCCTTAATGCTGAGGCAGCGGAATCAGGTGCATTCTTGCGTTATGAGGATCCATTCTTTTCTGTAATCGATAAACTCGTAAAGAATTTGTTCGATTCTACACTCGACACAAAGAGAAACAGCATCAATCAATTCTTTCTTTCTTTTATAAATCGATGGTAGATTTCATGGATAAAATAATTATTGCTACTTCTTGTCAAAATAAAATGTTAACATTTTCGAAAGTTTTTAATCATGATACGTACTTAAATATTTAGTAAGATAAGAAATTTTTGTAAAAAGAATCATATATCAGTTTCTTCTTCTTTCTGATTAAAACAGCATAATTAATGTGCTTACGTAAATTGATAATGTATTATGCAAATAAGTATTTTTATATTTTAGATTTAGTAGCGGTACAACTTATATCGAAAAGAAATATTGTAGGAAAAAATCAGAGAAGGGAAATATCATATTTTACCAAAAATTATCGTGCAGTAAAAATCTAAATCATTTATTTAAAAAATTCCTTTAACGCAAAATTAAAAAATTGTTAATATTATATTAATATCTATAAAAAAGTGTATTTCCCTTCGTGCGTCTTATAAATAAAATATGAATAAATGTCGATCGTTTTCGAATTACGTCAACTTTAATGTTTTATACATGGAGCTATATATAAATTCCTCGATAAATTCATATTCTCTCTTTAAAATGTAGCGTCCGGGAAGAAAAGGAAAACAGTAAAGAAAGAAATAAAATAGTAAATATATGTCAATGTATTGAACGAATGACACTATTATCGACGACTGATGCCGACTATCTCGGAACTAATTACATCATTATCGGATTAATGCTCGAGCATACTTCCTGGCGCCTCAAAAGCGCGACAACAACGACAACCCTTCGACACAACTCGAGATCGGATCGATTCATCGGACACGCGCGCGTTTCGAATAATCGAAACGATACGTTACATGTGCGAATTCAAGAGCAGAACAAACTTCGTGAATAACTTTCTCTCTTTTCCTCGTATAAATGCGCGTTACAGTTTCCAAATGTCTGATTGAATTAAAAAGAAAAAAAAAAAGAAAACGTAAAGAGTTACACACAATTCCGTGTATAAAATATCGTTAAAGTCACGTGACGGTTCCAGGATGGTCGAAGTTTACCACGTTTTTGTTACAGACGAAAGCATGGCTGAAATTTTCAGAGAGAAGTTGCGATCTGTATATCAACAACATTGTCTGGAAAACTGTATGGCGTAGAAACACGCTGTTACGTCGTTAGCCAATATTTTTGGAAAAAAAAAAATTCTATAACGAAAAATAGGATATCCTATTACCATGAAAAATAAAAGCCACGACAAGTGTTTCCTATTCAAGCCGCCTGGCAGCTTTCTAGAACGGTGGTGCGAGTCACGGGATTACAATAACAGAATTGTATCGCGCCTGGCACGTGCCATTGGTTTTCATTACGCGCGTTTGCACTTACAAACTATTAATTCATAAACCATTAATTTGTGGATGCTATAACACTTAAGTATTCGGCTCGTTGCATCGGGTACCACTCGTTCACGCGTTTTCGGGATATAACTCGTCGAATTATATTTTCGTGAATGATTTACTTGAAATTCCGCGGTCCTTCCTATAAATCCATCTCGATTGCATTTCATCGGAATTTGATACACATAGCAATCAAGTGGCGATTTCATCGGAGTTTTGCAATGTAAAAAAATTTAGTTTTTGCTAATAGTAGGTAATAAAAATTAAAACGATGATACGCATATGCATTCAATATATGTATATAAAATATGCAATAAATAAACTACAAAAATTAGGTGCATAAATAAAAGATGTGAAATATAGGGTCTCTATTATTATACGAGTATATACCTGCTGAGAAGTTTGTTTCGAAAGTATATATCTATAAAGGTATGATATTCTTTCTTGGTATCCTATTTCAAAAAGTTAATGCAAAAGCATTTCTCGAGGGAATTCTGTGCATTTTTCTTATGCAAGTCGCGGATGGCGCAAGCACCTGCTTTCGGAATCTTTTCAACGGCTTACGCGATCGTCCTGTTAAGCAGGGCTGTTCCATGCATACAAACGGAAAGACGAAATGGTCAATAAATGTTACCGCATCGGGTAAATGTAGTTTCTGGATCTGCATTATGTTTCCCCTGAATTTTTTAAAAGTGTTCATAAGCACAGAAAATTTAAACCAAATAGGGCAAATGCACTTTCAATTTAATTCATTTATTCGAGAACGATCTTTCGCACATGTCAGAATAATATCATATAAATACGCGATCAGAATGTCTAAAATTTAAGTTGTCACAAGTACAAAAATCCAACGATACATTTTACGATTATTCATAAATAAATAAGAGAATAAATATCATACAACTATACTTAACATATTGTTTTTATAGATTATTTTATTCAATATTGTTATCTTTATTCTTTCTCTTAAAAATATTTAAGATTTAAAATTAAAATTAGATCATACTATTTTTTTCGTTATAATATTCGTAATCAAATCTACAATAAAAAGAGATTAAATTGTTAGATTTGTTTTTTCAAAGTTAAACCTTTTTGCAATGTATATATTATATATAGCATTTTATAAAACAAATTTTATTAAAAATTACAATGAAAAATTACTTTATCAAGGATACTTTAATTTTTGTAGAATCTTTTTTCTATTCAAATTTGTTTTTATACGGAAGAGTACGTCCACTAAAAATCGCTCGATATATTATAAATTGCTATATTTTTCGTACTCTTATCCCTGATAGCGAACACAAGAAATTTTGCGATAGAAGCTTCCGCCGAATTTCAGAAGAAACTTTCAGCCCTGTTACGTTGGTGGGTCGAGTTTTGGAGACTGCTAAAACTTTCCGAAACTCTGCTTTCGCTTGCATATTCCGTTCCTCTTAAAAAGTGCATTACTTCTTTATAAACGCGTCGGTCAAAGATTGTAGAAAAAAATGAATACCTGAAAATATTCCAATCATTTCATTTTCTTTCACGTAATTTACAATTTATCCTAGTATTTAAAATTAGTACTGATTATAACTATAGTATAGTATATATTGATTATAATAATAGTATAGTATTATATATTAATAGAACGTTGCAATAAAAATAGAAAAAATTGCTAACAATTACTGAACATTTTTAAAAAATGTTGAAAATTTTAACAGCTCGATTAATGCCTCAATCAATTAATTTTTCAACTAGCACAAATTTATTTGTGTATTTTTGTACAGTGTAGGACTAATTTGAATTAATATAAAATTGTGCCTTAATTTAAATTCGTCATACGGTTCTCAATTAATCATTCATTAGATCTTATAATTAGATAATATAAAATTGAGTATTTATTTTCATTGTTTAATTAATTAGTAAAATTTGTTTACTTTTTGCTCAAATAAATATTCAAATAATTTTATCAATATTCAATAGTTTAAATAAAAATAAAATACATTATTTCAAATTTTTGTATAATTAAATATTTCATCTTTATACGATGAGAGATATAAAACGTTGTTTTAATGAGATTATGACAAAATTTAGCTTGTAATATTTCTTTGTATTAAATTGTATCGTAACGGATAATTTAAATTCGCATGAGAGCTATTCGGTGGATGGTTACAATATTAAAACAATTGTATCGCTCGACAGATAAACCAATTCGCGGCAAAATTGATCGAGCTCGGCGGATAAAAAATACTTTTTGTTGAAAATGGTTGTAGTGAAGTAGAGAGACGAGTATACCAGTTTCGCCGTCGGTTGATCCTGTCAACAAGGTACGTTGAAAGTCTGTAAGCCGCTGACACATACATGGCACGAACACGCGCACGCGTGACCGATAGATACGTAACCAAGTTGCCTCCACAAATGTACTCGCACCCTGAAAATTCGAGCTTCGCAGCATCCGCGAGTACAACCAAATATTTGCTCGCCTCGTATTGCGGCAATCTCTGTTCGGAGATGCCTCTATGGAAATTTACATGACATGCGAGTCCTTTTGATCCCCCGGTATTTCATTCGCAGTTAATCGTCCGAACCGTTTTGCCATTTACACTTTCGAGTGACGTAAGGTAGTGTTTGCGTGTCCAGTTGAGCTTGTTGATACACGAAGGATACTGTCTCTAAAAGAAAATTGTCTTCAGAGTGTAAAAGAAATAATTATATATGTGAAGATTCTAAAATAAAACTTTTCGTAATTTGTCTGTGTTTTTTAAAAGAACTTTTTCTTTTTATCTTCTTAAACATATTTCTGGATGAAAGAAGAAAAACAGTGAGATACGACGTGACATTGATACTTTTCATGAACTTCGCTTTCATCCCAAAACTTCTGCAGATATTTGCCGAGATACTACGATGTTTAAACCATGCGTTACTAGAAAAAGTTTCGAGTAAAAGTTATCCATTATGAAAAGTTTTAAAATAGGTAAAAGTTTATTCCTTTCTTCTTTCATTTCCATGAGAGATCTGTTTTTCCTCTTTTGAATTATATCACAATTTTCTCAAGTTTGCTAAAGGGACTTCGAACTTCATGATGCGATTGCAATTATTATAACATCATTGCTGTTTATATCTGGAAAAAAAATAAGTATTTTGTTCGTTGCTCACTTTGGCAATATAAATTACAAGATGCAGATACAAACATTATTATAATTCTTGTTACCTTTGGCATAAGTTACGCTTAATTGATTATGGATAAAGCTTGTTGTTGTCGAAAATATGATAATTTTAATATCGATAGCGATTTCAACACGGAAATGAGTTCGATAATAAGCTTCGGCGATACAGCTTCGATGTTCATTTTCAATAATCTCATTCGAAGAGTAAATTAATGACATCGAGTTAATCGCTTTTCCTACGATTTATCAGCTTTTCGTCAAGCGAGATCGGTGGAAACGTATATCATTGGTCATTCAACTCGTAATCAAATAAATAGTAATAATCCTCATGGTGAAGATATTTAATATTTGTCGACAATAAGTTACAAATCAATTTGTTTACGAATTTGATTTATAGACTTTTAAATTTTCTATATAAAGTATGTTAAAAAAATTTCTTTATAGCTTTTTTAAAAAAAGATATACCTGTTTTTCATATAATCTGGTGATATGGTCGTTTCGTCAACACAATTCGCGTATATCTTGCTTGAGGTTTCAGCTGATGCACATC
Source organism: Cyphomyrmex costatus (assembly GCF_001594065.2). Taxonomy (NCBI): domain Eukaryota; kingdom Metazoa; phylum Arthropoda; class Insecta; order Hymenoptera; family Formicidae; genus Cyphomyrmex; species Cyphomyrmex costatus. The sequence goes on from NW_017277774.1 coordinate 642,887, forward strand.
ATACAATATTATTTATCAGCACGATCGATATCGAAGCAACGATGCTTGGTTAGATAGACTGTTGCAGTGTGGACTTGATTTCCATCTGCCTCATGTTACCCGTTGATTGTCAAAGCTTTTATCAAATTAGCGAGTGCATTACCTCATTGACGCGGCGCATTGCAAGCTAAATTAGATTTTGATCGAATTCTTTATCTTAGGGCTCGATGGAGCATCGAACGCAAAAATCCGATATCGACATAAAACAGAGATATAAACTGATATTAAGAAAACAATTATATAGATAATACAATTTTCGGTAGAAAGAAAATAATGGCATTAAAGGTATTTATACAGCTTAAATATTTATGTAATCTAATGGTTACATTAATTAGTAATATTAATTAACAATAAAGGTATTTATATGATTATGTTCACTTTTTAAGGCTGCGATTATATAAATCCGAAAATCGTACGCGATAGTGCAATTTTCCAAATGTTAATTTCAAGCCAAACTGATAGGAAAATATTGATAATTGCATTCATATAGAACAAATTTCGACAAAATTGTGTTATTTTCAACATGATCCTATCAGATTAATTTGAAATAAACGTTTGCAAATTATTCAGTACACTAAAAAATACAAGAAAAGATTCCATCGTGTTTAATCTATATAAATTTGATAATTTTAATCATCTTTCTTTTATTTCACTTTTTTTAATTTCACACATGATTTTGTGACTTATTATTTCGCAAAACTAACTCAAGGAGTAATAGTAACATTTCTACTTTAATGATTATGGGTTATGTGAATCTTAGCATTTTAACACCACTGATGCCTTAAGAACATCATTCCTATCACCAGTAGAATATTATGTACAAGATTAAAAAGAATAAATCTTCCTTTTTCACTCATGACCTTTATTGCCTATAAAACCGTAGCAACTCGTTGAATGTCTAATGGAAAGTTGAGAGGACAAAGCCTTATATTCCTTGGCTGCTCAAGAAGGATACAAAAGGTAAACCTTAGATTTTTAAAAGATTGTATTAAGTATCTAAGGGAAATATTATGATATAATTTCCTGTTAATCCTTCTAGAAAGAGATAGTAAAATTACTGTATACAGTTTTTAACACAACACTATACACTTTAACTTTAAATAGATAAATATATAAGTAGATAATTTTCAGTCTCTTCCAGCCTTCATATTTCATTCTTATATATGTACATAATGTACAAACAAATATATATAATGTAAAAACTTTTAAATAGCGCCAAAAGAATTTAATTACAATTAAAAGATTATTCTATTAAATTAGTTTCATTACTCGCTTGGTAGTACCAGACTAATACCAAATATAAATTTTATGATAAATCTTCGCGTCTGAAATTTTAATAAACCTTTAAAAAATAACTTTTAGATATTTTCAAGTTTTGATGAATTTCTTTATTTCAAATAGACGTCATATTCGAATCTCCATTGTTATAATTTGCTGTTGAGATTTTGTCACAAATACAATCGCGACTTGTTGGAGAAAAGCCAATACGTAAATTATGCACCGCAATATCCGGATTCCTTGTAATCCTCATTTATTCTCGTAAAATACAAACGAAAGAACTTATCTCATTACGAGAAGCAGATCCCATCTTTTCGCGCTATCTTTCAATCTAACAATCTCTGTGTGACATTTAGGGTGGATAGGGTGCCTTTCCTGGACATAAAGCTAATCACTCTTTACTGTGTTCAAGTGAAAGTATAAGAAAGAGATGCTAAAAGAATTGCACGGTTCCTTTTTGTTATGTATAATATACGTAAATAATAAGAAAGTCTTTCTGTGGATAAAAAAATACAATTAAATAAAATAACTTTTAAGTTTCAAATAAACACAATACAATAAATTACAGGGCTAATAAAATTTTCTGGATAAATTGATTTCTTGTAGAAATCCATTGACATAGGTATTTTTGAATTTTAAATTTTATTAATTTCTATGCAGACCCCCCTCATGAAATTTTATTCTCATTTAACAACTCTATTACTTTCGCATCTCATTTTTTCAGTATTCAGGTTAACAGTTTTTTGTTCGCTGTCGAGTAAATTTCAAACTGTATCAGTTGTACTGAAAGAAAACAATATGATCGCTTATACCGCATTATTCACAGCTCCTTACCACTATGCCCATCATGACTCGTTGAAATTCCTCGCCGAGTGTCGCGACAGTAGAGCACTTGAACTTTCATTTAAAACACAGTGAATATTTTTCGGAACAAAACTCACGTTTCTCGTTAAACCGCGTTACGCACGGCTTATTTCTATCCCACGCCTTTCGCGTCATGGATACGTGCGATGCTTGCAAAAGCTCGTTGATTGTAGATATTATTTTACCTCATAAATGTGGCTTATTAACGTGAATTTAATTATAATTGTCTCTCTAATAACATTTTTCCGAAAATATTGAAAACACTGAAGAGTTCTTGGATTAATATCGTCGTGATAATTCTGGTATTATTTAGAGACATCTAATTATAGAGATTTCATGTTATTCAACTAATTTTCTGTATATTAGTTTCATTCAAAAGGCAGCTTTGTCTATTCAAAATACGTTTGATTACTTTTTCAAAATGTTATTGTGCTCCAAAGAAAGCAGTACTTCTTACAGATATATATGTCCCCTAATAATAAAGACCTTTAATAGAATGGAATGGGTGGATAATGTGTATAGGACATTATCTGTTGTCTTCTTATTTGAATACCAACAAATACTCGAGTGACGGTGTTTTATCTCTCGAAACGCGACGTGGCAAAGTACGTTCTCGTCGACGGAAGAAACAAGAACGTCGACGAAATAGGAGGAAAATGTAGGAGGTTTGCGTGCATGCGCTCATAATGGTGCCACATGTTTTTCGGCTACCTACTCCTGGGGAAATTCGTGAGATTCCGACGTTTGTCTCTCGAAGATTTCGGGAATTCGGAGTCCCGAGGACTCGCCGAAATAATATCCACCACCGAGACAAATAAATTGGAGAACGTAGAATGTCGCCGAGAACGAAATTCCCGACAATTCTCGCTCCCACAGACGCGATTTTAATAAAGTTTAGAAGTTATGTTGTGAATCGATCCAAATATGATTATCTTTTATATTGTCTGAATCATGTTTGCTTAATTAATTTCGAAATTATCGGAAATTTGAGCATGACAGTAGATACTCGCTATATTAACGACTGAGTTTTGCAATAGTAAGAATTACTGTTTCATGAAATTAACGCTGTTAATATTTAATTAAAAAATATATGTATTAATATGCTAAAAGCGTCGCGTATTTTTTTAATATTAAAAAGAATCTTATGAATTCTAACTCGTTTTAATTTCGTAGCCTGAAAACGAGAATTATCTTTATGAAATTTGCTACATATTTTTAAAATTAAAATGGAGAGTCAATCTTCGTTTAGCAAAAATGTTAAGTTCCCTTTTGAATTCTCCATTCCTTGCATTTAATTAGTAGAATTAATTAAGGAATTCTTTTTTGAGCATATCGGGGGAAATTAAAAACTCTTTAGAGAAACAAAATCAGAATCCCTTGTTATTAAACGATATCGAGCTTCCAAAAATGGGATGTTAATTTTTGACAAAGATGTTCGCGTCGGCAATGAAGCTCTTCTTATACGCTACGGGACCACAATCAACCGGTGCAATCATCGTCGAGATTCGCCCGTCGGTCAACTCGGTCATCCGGTGCATTTCAATCTGACACCTGCCTGCCTGAGTAATTCGTGCGTTCGCGTAATGAAATTCGCGTACATCGCTCCGGATAGTTGCAAATATGTGCAGATATATGCGCACTCGCCGGACACGCATCTGTTATACGCCGAGTTTGCCGTTGACGGTTATGGTCGCCGTGAACGAACGACGAGGTATACCGCGATAATGGCTTTAAGCTGTACTCGAGCGTTTCCGGGCAAGGTGTCTTCCGCAGGTAACCACTTATCCACGTATGTGTTCACGCGTTTATAACCGCGTGTGAACATTTTCGGTAAATGGGGTATGATGAATGAAAGATGGATTTTCATATGTATGACTTAATCATCAGGCGATTGACAGTCTTCAGATCTTTTGATGTAAAATTAATCCTTCTTGAGTCTCTGCTTATTCCAAAATTTATTTTCATGCAAATATTTTATTTAAAAACTTTATTCTCTGGTATTTGATGACTTCATCTGTTAATGTAAGATCCTTTCCTCCGTGTCGTTCCATGTCGTTTAAGTGAATATGATTAATGTTTCACTTTTTAAAATATATTTTAATCATATTAACTTAAACGACATGATATCGTATAGTAAATTTGAACAAACTAGCAGGATTAAATTCAAAAACTTTTCTTGGATACTGGATTAGCTAGATATTTCGAACAATATTGAAGGACACGTTTCTTTCTATTCTTCTTAATAAAAACTTTGTTCTCTGATATATTTGATGACTTCATCTGTTAATGTAAGCTCTTTTTTTCTGTAAAAATGTTTTATTTTTTTAGTATACTTCAAGCATATTAACCTAAAGGATATACGATCGTGTAATAAATTACACGAACAGAACTGACAGGGTTAAATTCAAAAACTTCTTGGATACTGGATTAGCTAGATATTTTAAGCAATATCAAAAGACTCCTCTCTTTCCATTCTCCTTAATAAACATGAATATGTAAAAACCGTGTACACCGATGTGCGAACGCATGCTGAACGATGAAGAGATTTTAACCGAACGCGTTAGGTACACGGGATTGAAATAAAAATACAGCGGTAAAATCGATATTGACTGATAAAACACGACAGCGACAGACTGATAAAACACGAATTGAGAATCACTGAGGACAATGGCATGGTTCCAAAGAGCTGCAATAGAATTAAGTTGAAAGAGATTCGTCGAAGACAAAGACACACATCTACATAATACACAAGGAATCATTAATGCAGCCGTAATTAAATATGATTAAAATATGAGAGGTCAGAAAGAAGATGATAGAAACGGAAAAAACTTGATGTGGTTTTTTAAAAGTGTCTCTACCATTATAATGGTCTCTGAGATTACATAAATATCATTAAGTGTCATAATAATTAATATCGCTCAAAGTAAATTTTTTAATGAATTATTTAATGCCTTGCTGATAATATTCATTGCATTAAACTAGTTACGCTGACAAAGTAATCAATTAATCAATCGCTTATTAAAAAATTTCAAGAGATAAATGTTATAAATGATACTCTTTGATGTTAAAAGCTTTTTTAACTTTAAGTAATAAAAACTGTAAGAATATAATAATCAAAAATATATATTACTCTCATATTTTTATCACGAAGAAGAATTAGTATAGATAAACAATAAAACTTTTTTAATAAAGTATGAAGAATTGTGCACTAAAAAACGTGACTGGCTCGTGACAATATAATACCAGACATTGATATTACAGCCTACACAATCATTCAAAATTATTAATTACTTTTCCACGGTCTTTCACGATAAATCTTATATAAACATGATGCCAGAGACATATAAAAATAAATCCCACGTCACATGCGATTTAAAATAAAATATCGTAGTGTCCATCGATATTACGATAAAATCAATTTCGAGTGTAGGTGGTCAAACATTTGCAGCTGTCCCTTTTATAAGCATCTAGCGAGAAAGAGTCATTGGGAATTCAAATAGAATTATAAAATAATATACACATTATATAAATGATATAAATTATTCATTTTCATATAAAAGCCGTCCATTAAATTATTTTATGATTAATAATGACCAGATATATGCACTAAAGCTTTAGTGTATCCTGTATCATTTTCTCAAAAATGCCTGCAGAATGAATCTCCACCTGAATCAATGCAATTTTACAAAATGCGACGTACGTGTTTTATGCACGTGCATGGTTATTGCGCGAACGTAGGATCTAGAATTTTACGCGCGGGCAAGTTGAGAACACTCGCGAACAATGACGTAGTTTCGAATTCCTCCGCCCATGCAATAAACTACACCATCCCGCTGCATTCAACCCTCACCACCCCGCGCATCATATTCTTGCTGTGTAACGAAGCGAAACCGCGACTCGCTCAAAACCCGTAAAACCGGCTTCTATTAATAAATTTATTTTATGGTTTTTGTACGTACGCAGAAAACAATGGATGAGCGATATCTCTTTGTTTTATTCGTTATTTATATTTCTAGCATAAAGTAGATGATTAAACTTCTAATGTAAAAAAATGCACATTTTCTTTGAACGATATCGTCCTCCATATGCAAAAGCATCGAATTCTAAATCGATTTTCTGTAATAAAAGCTCCATCGGGCATCATATATTATCACGAATATTAAAGTTCTTTGAATCTGTAAATTTGCATAAAAATTTTGCTGACGTATAAATTATGACCTGAAATGGATTGAGAAATATAGCATTTTGCTAAACATTTTGCACTCACAAAGCCAGTGTCCTTCATTTCAACCATTTATAACTTTGAAGCCATTTCCGCGAATAAAGGAAAGTATCTAGAATACCTCATATAAGATATAACTATCGTCGCTGGGTGGCGAGGAACATCGATCGAAGTTTCGTCCGTCCAACTGCCGCAATATTGCCGACGTAAATGCTTTTACTACTGACCTGCACCTCGAACGACACTTGGGTTACGTACAGTACGCAGCATCGTGAATGCAACACGCGAGATAGGATTTTCAAGATACGAACGTGCTATAAAACCTCGCGGAAAAATCCGAATAGCCAATTCCGTTCATTGCCCCAAAAAATTGATATATCACTTTTGTATTTACTATTTCAATGAAAAATATATAATATATAGATTTAATACACATATATTAAATTCCGTTGTATCAAAGATACATGAATGATGGTAACATTGATATATATAAGTGCGTATAAATTGTAAAATATCATACAAACTTTTTTTGATAATATTTCGATGTTATAAATTATTAATTAATCATGACATGCAATATTATATATAGTATATATTCATAATTTCGCGACATTGATTCCGTTTTCAAATTTCCTGTATAAATATGTATATCCTATACATGTCTACATTCGCGACAAATAATTATTTCTACATAATTACACTCATGAATAATACACGTTACAATACTTTGGAATTATAATACATACTACATATATAGGTAACAGTCGACAATACATCATGACTGTGGAGATACGAAAATATGTATCAAAATATAGATTTTATTTAAAGTTACTACACGCTATTCTGTATTGTTTCCAATAATAGATACCGGATGTTTATACAACGTTATTTTCTTGCCGCAAGAGATTTACGAAATATTTTCCTAACCTAACCTTCCGTAATTAATCCTGACTTTGTATAATGGATTTAAAAATAACCGTATTTTTCACACACACACTGGCAAGATTAGGGTACAAAAATAGCTCTTAAAACTTATATTATCAATAGTGTTATCTCTCGCGATAGTTCATCTCATTTGCGTGCCAATCTTTATTCGGGTGCGCATCCCTCTGCCATCGTGACGCTACTCTTGAAGACGAATGCGTGTAACGAACGTTCGAGGAGATGTTTTACATAAGAATCTCCATATCAGCGGAATATGTTATCGTAAGATGGATATGCTCAACGTTGAAAGGCGAAACGTGATTCGTGCCGATCCGGAATAAAATATATGTCCACCGAAGAATCAGAACGTGAGAGAATATTAAAATGATGGAGAGTATAAGGTATGGCATGTTATGATGGAGAGTAGGTACGTCGTGTAGCTTCCTCTCATCAAGTATAGATGCTCGATACTGTTCTATCCGAGGTTCTTTCTTTCTCTCGTTGTCGTCCGATCGTGAGACGTGTTTCGCGCATGAGTACCTTATTGAGAAAATTTTATCGATATCTTAGAACAATAACGGTCGACCCTGTTCTGTGGCTTGAGGAGGGAAGAGCAAATATCCTGTACTGAACGTTTGATTTTTCTTTCTTATATTATCGAACTGTAAAACGACATTTTAAAATATTGAAATATATAAACTCGTCTTAACAAAAATATTAAATATTATATCATACGCGCCGTAACATAAACCGTTAATGCGATATCAACGTTTTTAATATTATAATACGAGGGTTAATTTATAAAGTAATTATTTTTAGAATTATTAATATTCTTACCGTAAATTAAAAAGAAAGATACATGATTTTTTTATTCAAGTAATATTTATATGTTTTAAATGTAATTTATTACAACATTATGTGTATGCAAAAGTTGTTGATGTTTTATCTCACAGAAGAAACAGAAAATAATACTTCAATACTCTAACATCTCTTTGTTATGTTTGTTTAATTGAAAAAGGAAAGCTTATAAGCAATAATAGCTTTGAAATGAAATGCAAATCTTATGCAAGCATCATATTTGCACAGCTTGAGCAATATCAAAATGTTAGACTTCTTGATGCAAATTACTGAGGAAAAGTTATTCCATCGGAAGATATTGTGCTAAACGAACCGATGAGAGTGTAATTCGTACTTGTTATCATTGTCGAGAGATATGACAGACATTATTCTAATGTAATACTTATGGCAAAAGCGAAGATTCGTTATATTATTACAATTTTGAGCTAGAAATATTGCTTATTTTATCGTGAACGCCCTTATTACCAAATCCTACAAGCGCTGCAACTAAACGAAGCAATATGGGTAATTTCTCACGTTAAAATCGATGAGATACATAATTGGGTAGACGCTGTATTTGTTAATCAATAATACTATACGAATTTATATTGTATAATCGTACTGTTTTTATTAGATAGACTGTAATATTATAATAATTATATGTGACAATTATTAGTCGAAACTAATGTTAGAAGTCAAGATATTTGCAAGTGAAAATTATGACTTTGCTAGTATATAATTTATAATAGGAACGAAAAGACAAAAATTGGAAAAAATTGGAAAAATTTGAATCCATAATTTGAATTAAATTGGTTTTTTTAATGCGGGGGAATTAAATCCGACTTAGTTTAATTTAAAAAATGCAGTTCATTTTTGTCAAGAGTTAATGTAGAAATTTTAAAACAATAGCATAAACAATTCGTGTTAATTTGTAAATTCAGACAAACGATGATGATAGCAGTTAGCTTCTCGGTATAATAGATCATTAAGTAGGAAAGATTGAATCACGCGCATGAATTACGACGATACAATTCAATATTCAATATTCCTGAGCCGCCGTTCGCATGAATCGCCTCCATTCTCGAAAATTTCAGGTAAATTGTAACGATTAATCGTTGCTGCCACAGATTGCGGCAATTAATCTTACGCAGCGTGAACCGTTTAACAATCACGTTGCTGGCCACTAGCTGTCAAGCTGACGGCTAATCTCTTATTTAAACTATTTTAAGCTGTGGGTAATATATATTGAAAGTTTAAGTAATGAATGTAAAATATTTATATTATACATCGAATTAGTAATCAATGTATAAGAGAAGAAGCTTAGAAGATTAAAAAGATTAAAGTAGCTTAAATTTGTATCTTATATAAAACACGAGAAACATTTTAGAAAATATTTATGCAATAAATATTTTATATATGTAGTATATATAAATATTTTTAATATTATCACACGTGCGGGAAATACTGGGGCTCCATATTACTAATTTAGTTGTTCATATAAAGAAAAAGCGAGAAATGCGCTGTAAGCACTGATCCTTTAGAGCCATCTTATATATCTCGTTATTGGATATCGGATAAATGGGTAGATGCGTGGACAACGATATTATAGGGTAGATTTGAGGAAACACGTTTCGTACGATGGCTCGTAAAATCCTGATGAGGGTTATTGCGAAATCTTATGAAACATAAACTCTAAGATGATCTAACTTTAAAGCGTGCTTAATGCAGCAATAGAATCTAAAGTCTTACATAAGTCTTATTAGTTAAATAAAAATTGGATGACAGAACGATATATAATACTTTAACATTAATTAATTTAGAATATAAAAGTTCATTGATTAATGTTAAAGTATTAATATTAAATATTTTAATATTTTAGCATGCTGTTTTTCATATTAGATGTAAAAAATTCGATATTAAATGTTAAAAAGAAATGGGGAAAAATATTACAAACACGATTCAATTTTTGTGTTGAGAGGAAGACAGCTGTAAATTGCTAAAGAATAAAAAAAAAACATGAGATCGGGGAAATTATGTATACACGCAATTCTCAGCGAGTTTACTTTTAATGCTGCATGATAAAAGATAAATGAGCATAGATGCGACAAACGCGAGTATAGTTTGCCTGAAATGTTCACACCACAACAGATTCACTACTGACATTTATTTCCGCGACGTTATCTAACATACCCATGTACCCAGCTATATAAACGATCCTTGGCTTGCCTGATGGAGACAAACATTTGTGGTACCCAAGGGTCGGGAAGAATATACACGCGACACAATAAGCATCTTGACGCACCGTTGCGTCAGGTTTCGCGTTAGTTCGCATATGCATGAACGTGTCAGTTGAGTAAGTTGGTCCACACATAATAATATTTTACTTTGACAAACGGAGTGAAATGTACGGACTCGTACTTTTGTGGTACCAGTTGATTATTATAAAATGAGACAAATTCGATTAAAAAAAATTCTTTATATACGCAATGTTTAGTAAAGTATCCAAATAGTAAATTCCACACAGTATTGTAAAAAATAATTAAATATATCTAAAATTGATTTTTGCTGCCTATTTTGTTTTACTATCATGAATTATTATCGCTTAAGATTAAATCTTATTAACCGTACTTAATTATGATACTTATGATTAAAAAATCATAAGCCTTCTCTCTCTCTCTCTCTCTCCCTCTCTTTCTTTCTTTCCACGTTGTATGTAACAAATCAGTTACCACATAGGCGCATTGCCTATTTCCTTATTAAACGAGATCACCGAATCCGACCGCCAGCATTTAGAAATATATGCTAATTTATGCGAGTAAACAAGGATTATGTTACTACTGAAGCATGAGATCGATCATCTTAACACACTCCGCGGTCCATGTACTTTAGTGGCTCAACCAAACGATAATGCAAGCTTATGGATGAGCAGAGACATGGAGTAGGGAACTGATATTGACCTTGCTAGCCACAAAGGGCCGCATAATTGTTGAGGTTAATTCCTGTTTGTGCCACACGCCGCAATCTACCCTCCGTCAAACTATCGCGACCTCGATCCCTCTTAGTCTATCTCTGCTTTAGACTATCTCTAAATAGCCCAGCAATTGTTAATCCACGTGTTTGCATTTGACGTGTAACGCGCAAAGTGCAGCAACAGGCTTTGCGGTTAACCCAATAACTGAATTCATATGCAAAATATTATTCTTCATGTATAGACATTAGGTAACACGCAATGCTTAAACCACGCATGCGAAAATAAATTTAATGAAGGAAAGAAATCGAATATTCACGTAAATATTCTATTAAACAGTAAAGTTTTATAGAATAATCATACTAAAATTACATATATATATATATATATTTCGTAACGGTGTAACTATTTGTTTAGCGCGCGATCTTGGTGTTTGTGTGTGGCATATCTATGTATGTACATACATACAACGTCGTTCTGTTATTTTCTCCATAACGCTTGAGTGAACAGGTAGTGGTACGAATCGTTCCATCGTATTACTCTCTGAAACGCGATCACGATAAGTAAAAGAGAAAAGATTGTTCTTACGATTATTATCAGTAACAATTGTTATATCGCATGGTTCGATAATTCCCGCAATGTAACGAGGCGTTTCGAAGAGATGGTCTATCAAAGTAAATATTTCGCACAATTTATCTTTTCAAAACCGTGAAATCAGAACGAAAAGGGAACTGTAAATTACGCCATATATTTTTTTATTAGAAATAAATTATGCTGTGATATTCGCGGACAATAATTTTTTTCTAGTAATACATAAATTCTAATATATTCACGCAAATTTAAACAATTCTTCTTTCGGATTTAATTGAAACATAATTTTTCTTTTTTAGTGCACCAGTAATTACCGAAATAATATATTACATCTCTTTTATTACTTGCTATTACTATTATTCTTTAATTTCAACATAATAATATTTTTTCTACTTACGAGATTATGCATTATACATACATTTTACATCGAAAGAGCCACGCAAAATCTCATGCCATCGTCGTATTCCATTAATTAAAACATACATGATTGTGATGAACTCTTCTATACCAATGCATGAGTACCTATATCAAATTTTTTAAATAGTAAAAAAATTTTATTTTTGTGTGAATTTCATTATAATGTTTCTAAAATTACCTTTCGAACAATAAAGAGCAATTTCTTGCATAGATTTTATCGTTTTCACTTTTACATTTTTTTGCGAGAACTTGGGTATGTTAAGTTAGCACCCCAACTTTAGTACTCAGGAGTTCTGATTAGAGTTCTCACTTCCTTTTGACGAGACAAAGAGTTCCCTATAGTTAATAACAAGAGTTCTGCTCAATAAACATTTTTTTTACGTTTTTTAAAAATGGGGTGCTAACTTTTTATCGAATTTCGAGGTGGAATAGTTCTGAGCGGCTTAATAGCTTCAATTTGCGATTGCCTAGAGTTCCTGATATGTAAAAAAAATTTTCGAATAATAAAAAAAGATTAAAAATTTTTGAAAAATTAATTTTTAGATACAATAGTTCTGATGATAATTTCTGCTTCTCTTTGACAATACGAAGAGTTTTCTATGATTTTTAATGACATATGCGCTTAATAATCATTTTTTAATAATTTTTTAAAAATGGGGTGCTAACTTTTTAACGAAATTCAAGGTCGCATAGTTCTGATCAGCTTAACAGAAGTATTTTGTGAATACCTAGAGTCCTTGATACGTAAAAAACATTTTTGAAGAATAATAAAGTTTTAAAAAAATAGTAGAAATCTGAAAATTTTTTTGAGAGTACCTAGTAGTTCTGAGTAGCGTTTCTTATAGTTCTCGATGAGTTTTATCGAAAACTGTAAGGTGAAAAAGCGATTGGACCAACGGTTTGTAAGATACAGTGACATTTGTTAAATTTGTAAGATCATACAATTTTTAAATAAGTATATCTCAGAAACCGTTGGTCCAATCGCTTTGAG
>NW_017277774.1:656527-803200 GCF_001594065.2 Cyphomyrmex costatus
AGTTCTCGACGAGTTCTATCGAAAACTGTAAGGTGAAAAAGCGAGTGGACCAACGGTTTCCGAGATATACTCACTTTAAAAATTGTTGATCTTCCGACAAATGTCGCTGTATCTTGCAAACCGTTGGTCCAATCGCTTTTTCACCTTACAATTTTCGATAGAACTCGTTGAGTACTATAAGAAATGCTACTCAGAACTACTCGGTACTCTCAAAAAAATTTTCAAATATTTCTACTATTTTTTTTAAACTTTATTATTCTTCAAAAATATTTTTTATGTATCAAGAACTCTAGGTATTCACAAAATACTTCTGTTATGCTGATTAGAACTATGCGACCTTGGATTTCGTTAAAAAGTTAGCACCCCATTTTTAAAAAATTATTAAAAAATGATTATTAAGCGCATATGTCATTAAAAATCATAGAGAATTCTTCGTATCGTCAAAAAGAAGCAGGAATTATCATCAGAACTATTGTATCTAAAAATTAATTTTTCAAAAATTTTTAATTTTTTTTTTATTATTCGAAAATTTTTTTTACATATCAGGAACTCTAGACAATCGCAAATTGAAGCTATTAAGCCGCTCAGAACTATTCCACCTCGAAATTCGATAAAAAGTTAGCACCCCATTTTTTAAAAATGTAAAAGAAATGTTTATTGAGCGGAACTCTTGTTATTAACTATAGGGAACTCTTCGTCTCGTCAAAAGGAAGTGGGAACTCTAATCAGAACTCCTGAGTGCTATAGTTGGAGTGCTAACTTAACATATCCCGAGAACTTTGTAAAACGGTAATGAAAAAGTAAAAAATTATACAATGAAGAAGGGTTAATTAGCCATTATTTATTATCATAATTTTCGAAATTAGAGACCGTTTTGCTTTTATTAAAATGTAGTTTTATTTTTCTGAGTATAGCGTTTGTAACACAAGATACTATAATAAATTAATTTATACTCAAAAAGCATAGAGAAAAAATTTCAAAAAGATTTCAATTGTATGTCATCAATTCTGAGTTAATTTTCAAATGTAAAAAGATTTTTTTCAGAAAATTTTCAGAAAATAAAAATTCTGAATTGATGATATACGATGACTGAATTCTTTTTAAATTTTCTGTACTATCTGGGAACATATATATGTTAGACAGTAATAAATAAAGCAGATTATAATATCTATATTAGAATAACGTACGGTAATACAATAGTACGTATCGAAATTAATCGAACAAAACGAAATATTCGGCGTGAATGTTTTTTAAAACGTAATGTAATTTGTAACGATTCGGTTAGTAGGTAAGCGACCTTGATTTGATGTATACCGGCGCGCTGTCTACAAGGACACGAAGGCATTGTGAGCGGCACGGAGCGGGGGTGCGACGCTATCATTCATAGATCGATCTTCAAACGCAGCGATATCAGTTACTCCATGTATTGTCTTTAGACACTCGACTATTCTTCGTGAATAATTAGCCCCACGCGACTAATTAATTTAATGATTCCTGAGTGTATTACGACAACGGTTATTTACCGAAAGAGATATCTCGTGCAATGTGTTTGTTTAAAATCAAACTGAAACGACGAGAAGAACGAAGATTAAAAATTATCGTTCAATTGCAACATTTTTCAGAAACGATTTCTTTAACGTGTGAATTCAATGTAATTTGAATACTGAAAATATCAAGTATATTTACACATAATTTTAGATTGAACACATAGACAAATCGCAAGTCATCAGATTAAATTCAAACAGCCATCACATATGTCCATTTATAATTAATTAGTTATACATTGAATGCTCGTAAACGTGAGTCGGTTCAATTCGCGTTGATTTTGTTATCTTAATTTGTGTTAATCTCGGGAGTGCCGTGTAAAGTGTCGCGCGCAATTGTCATATTCTGTTAATTAATTCACGCACTATTATAATTAACTGCATTTTCGCAAGTGTAATTAATCGTGTTTTCGCGAGTATGTTATGAGTGCACAATAGAACTTGTTAGAACGAGGTCTGGGAAGCATCGGACGACAGCAGAGCAACGTGGGAGTGAATATAATTTATTATATTGATATATTAATTATTAATTTTATGGAATATTAATCTTTCATTTCCATTTAGTTAGAAAAGTTAGGAAAAAATTCTTTATTTATACAATTTTGCAAAATATTGCAAATTGAAAAAAAAAAAGTTAAAAAATGATATAACTATTTCATCAAATATCTGCTTACTAAAGACAAATAAAATGTTCAATGTGCGCAATAATTTTTAAAAATATTAATTATTTTAAACATTCTCTCTAATAACTTGAGTATATATTTATATTTTACAGTTCAATTTGCGCAGTTCAACGTAATTCCCATCAACTCTGCTGTTTGCATCGTTGCATCGTATCCGTGAGTTTGAAATTATTTTTATTAATTTAACGGTTAGTGAATTTCGCATGTAACTAGTTATAAGTAATTAATTCTAAGCGATAGTTTGGCAATAATTTATTCATTAGATTAAATCGCCGCGAATTTGTTAGTATAATTCGGAGAGGGAGCTATAATGAAAATGATTATGATATGAACAGCTGTTTTTGCTTAGTAATAGCATACCATATATATTATTTTCATTAATAACGAAATTATGTGGATAAATTAGGTAATTCTTACCGTAATATTGATAAATATTGTGTATGCAATCATGATATTAACTTGAATGTTTTTTAAGTTCTTAATAAAAAGTCTTTATTTAATTGTATTAAGAAAAATATACGAACGTTTCAGTGAGATCAGTAAACATCTTGATAACACCTCTTGCTCATTGATATTCGTATTGATGTAAAATTTTTCATTATAAGAAAGTTTGAAATATGACATATGAAAACTGGTAAAGTGAGATTTTTCAAAAGTTACTGTGTAAAACTTTTTATATTTACATGACTAGTTTCAGATTCATTCGTGCGATTTCATTGTAACTTTGTTCGATTTTATGAATAAAAATTTGATATTTTACGACCAACAATAACTTATTCGTTGGTATCCACTGTCGTTGTACTGATTACTGATTCATAGGAGTAGAAAACTTTCGTTCGCGTGATATTTTATTGTAAATTTTGTCACAATCTCGAACATATACATCAATATGTACAATCAATGTTGAAAAAATGAAAAGAATATAATTTCACTCTCTCTGTCGTTCTGATCAAATCGATCATACATTAATGAATACATATAACATCTCTATAAATTATTTTGCATAATAGGTATTGATTTTAATTGTAAAATGTGATGCACTCTTGATGACGAATCGTTTTAATTAATCTTACAAATATTGTTTTGTATAACGTTCATTTATACAACATTAATAATTCTATATCAGTTCTTATTACAAGTAAACATTTATGAATTGGTATTAATAAAATTGAAACAGTTCTGTAAATTTGTCCGAAAAGTTCTACATCGATTTATGTAGTTTGACCAACAGTTGATTTACTAATTTCTGATAAAGCACGACTTCGGACTATCCGCAGAATCGCGTGTATAAACTCAAGACTCATACGTTTGAAAACCGTATCTCTCACGTACGGAAAGAGGTAGGCAGCGTCCCTTGCGAAATATAAATTCGTCCGACTTTCAAGGCACGGCAATTAATAGTCCGCATTAATCACGAAGGACGGTGACGTTGCAGAGAATTATGGGCATTTGTTAGCGCGGTATAAACGAAGCATCCGCACGCTTGCACGTTAATCATACAAAATGCAGAATGCGATCTCGACTGTGGTCGGCAGGCGTGAGCACTTACCGGGCAGTGCTTAATCGCACGTGAACTGCTTTTTACCGACCGCCTATCTGAGATGAGCCCCGGTTTGTTTTAAATACAAAAGGCCGATGCGAAGCTACGGATTGTCCGCGAGTGCACTTCCGAGAGCGAGCAAACGAGTCTCGACGAGAATAATGTCGGCGCGCGAAAGGATTAAACCGCATTCATTAATCAAGTTAGATGCACGTTAAATTATACTCGTAACCATCTTCATAAATTTGCTTCGCAGCAAGTCAAGTGTTCTCATGCATTCTCTTCGTCGGTTAATAACGTTATACCCTTGCGCATTGCATAAGAAAACAAATAATAAAAATATGAACAATATGACTGATACTATTACATCTTTATCTCACTTAATATCTTACGTGAAATGTAAAAATCGCGAATAAGAAAATATTAAAACCCAGAGCTTCTCGTCTCTACACTAAGAAAAAAAAAATGTAGTGCCTTCAGCAAAACTATTTAAAACATTTTTTAACAACAATCAAATATCTTATTTATATATATAATAAAAAATTTAATTTGCAAAATATGTTCTCTGCATTGAAAATAACAAAATATTTGTTTATATCAACTAAATAATTTACATATAAAATTACAGTTTTGTTCAGTACATTTCAATCAAAAATTGATGATCGTGTGTTTCAATCAAATTTTGTTGTTACAACAAAATTTTGGTTCATAAAACAAAATATTTTTCCTAGTGTAGTATACAGAAGTAAGGGAATACGTTTTACTACCTGAACACTCGCTCGTAGAGAACGCGCGCAAGTGGAGTTGAAAACTTGTTTAATCTGATTGTATCTCCTCCGATATCTTAGAGAAAAGTTGGTCCATGGTGAGATCCATTTGATCCAACGGATTTACTATAACTAGCACTTTAGCGATGTGGCCAAACGGATGCAATTTGTATCACCATTGACGACGTATGTAAGTACGTAATAAATTTCGGCCGAGAATTGAATATTCAAAGATTTAAAAGGTGTGAAACGTACGTGTCGTATGTTTCAACGATGGCACATAACAAATATACGTATATAAACTATTTTGCAATAGAAATAGGTATACCGCATTTTTAGTTAAAACATAAATCAAAGTCTATTTATTGCATAAAATTTTTCAATACTTGAAGATAAGTATTTGATTTAATTTTAAAATAGAAATATGTAGAGAGGGAGAGAGAATAGTTGGAATTCTTTTAAGACAAAAAATAGAATAATATTACTCTATTGTTGATGTAAAAGCACACATTAAAATATTACAATATAGATATTAATTTTGATGAAAAAATGATATTATGATGTTACTTTTATATTATTTATATAAAAAAATATATTTATAATTTTTATTTTTAAAATAATTATTATTATAATTACAAAGTATATTACAGTTCAGTTTCAAATATATCTTATACACACAATTATTTATTTATTAAACAATTATAAGTTTTTTTATTTCTAATGTCAAGTAACGTTTTTTAATTATTACTATAATTAAGAATATAAATTGATCAAAAAATTATTCAGATTGTCTAATTATAAGTAGAATTGATATGCAATAAAAAAAAAATTTACTTATAAAAATATTTTTTTTATTGAGAGTAGAATAAGATATAATATGCATTCGATAATACTACACATGAAAAGTATATTCGATCGTCGATGCACATAATTTTCTTCCACCACATAAATAGATGTCCTTGGACGATTGACGCGTGACAAAATTCCTCTTTTGTGAACTGAAGTGATTGACACCTAATTTTCTTCGGCTTTTGTGAGTCAATCTCTGAGGCTACGTCTATCGCGAAGCTACTTACGCTGCATATAAGCACTTCACTTCGTTCTGCTGACTCTCGATCGTTCTGTCTCGTTTATGCTTTCAATATAACTAGAAATTCTCAATGATAAATCCGCTACTGCATGGATACTTGCACAGTATAATTGCATATATAATTATATAAATATAATATGTAAAAATAACGAAACCTTAAAAAAAATATGGAAGGGTATAAATAAAGAAAAATTTAAATTTAAGAATCAAGAGAGAAAAGTCGAGAAAGAAGGGTCGAGAAAAAAGAACCAAAAGAGTAGAGCCAAGAGAGAAGAGTCAAAAGAGAATTATTTTATATTAAAAAATTACATTATATTTATTTTCTAATTAATTCAAGTGAAATTTTATCAAAGTAAAATGTCTTTTTTAAATATAAATACTAACTCATTAGATATTATAATGAATATTACATATAATAAATGTCTAAAATATTCGTTATAATATCTGAAACAAAAAATGTGCATCGGTACAGACTGTCTCTTTATCATAGGAGATGCGTAGCCTGAATTTACGAGATTTTAGGCAACACTTTGTAGACTGTACTTAGGGAACTTAGGAAAATTGCTAGAAGCTTCGCCAAGTAGACACCTGCTGCGTATCAATTCGATTTGATGCTAATGAAGTGACGTTGCGAACGTACATTAGCGTCGCTCACGGAACTCTTGTTTTGCAGTGTCGAAACGTGAATACGAGCATCAGATCATTCGGATATAGAGTATGGGAAATCGATCGATGGACCGAACGGATGGGAAAAGCCCTTTCGAAAGACAACATTTTACAAAACGTCACTTTCGATCAGAACTGAATCAGAACGCGAATTGATAAATATCACCCTGTTTTTAGCGCTTAAAAATTTCACTTAAAAATTCAGAGTATAAGCTGTGAAAATATAATATTATCTTTAGATTGAGAATTGCGGAATTATAGGAATTAAAATCTGACAGTATTGTTATAACTGAACATACGCAAGGTTTAACGTAATTAATATATTTTAAAATACACTTTTTTATATCGCAAAAGTATTAAAGTCGGATTAAATGCGCGAAGAGAAATATGGCAAAGTTTGGCGAGTTTTATAATTGTTTATTTAAATAGTGAGATTATTTCAGGCGTGAAAAATATACATTTCCGTACTTGAACAAAGCTATACGTGTAAGAGCTTACTTTCGGTCATGACTGACAATATGTACTCCCCGTTGTATATATATTGTACAAATGAAATTCTTCACTTTAGAAGTAACATCGATCTTCTGGGTATGGACAGCTCGCCATCCATCCCCGTGCATTACTCGAAAATATCTCCGGTAAACAACTACCGGCTGCCATCATATCGAGCGTAATACAGGAAGGGTAAACGCGATGGAACGCGACACTCAACTTCCTGGTTCGAAAAACAATTACAGGATATTGGTAGCGGATTCGCATTAGCGATGTGGTTTGATCAGTAAAATGATGCTTGACGAGAGTGAAGTTCAGAGACTCGCGCATTATGATATGCCAGAGTATTTCCGCTAAGTAATTTATATTTCGATAAATATTTAGAACATTTCAATCGTTTGCGGTAAATTGTTGCAATCACTGTCGGATTAAATTGGTTTAATTGTTTAATAGAAGATCACGCGACACGCGCGGTTCTTCTACTATAACCGAATCAATAATATTATAACCGAAAAACGACACCTTATAAATTTGAATAAGCAATGCTTAAAATATAGTGACGTTGTTCCTATCGATCCATTGAACGTGCACTGAACTAACGAAGCGCGAGATAATAAAATTAACGCGATATTCGATTACTACGATCATCAAGCATCCTAAATTTGGAAGTGCAAACTCTCAGTGATTCAGTCTGCTCTTATAAAGCGCGCGCGATCGAAATTCCCCGTTCATTATTTTAAGATTTATTTTATTATTACTTCTCCATCATTTTATATTGAAGAATAAGAAATATTGAACGTATTATGTGAGAAATCGTAGTTAAAAAATCACTGCGCTATTTGTAAAAATTAGAAGTTAGTCATTCTAATGTATATAGGTCGCGCTTATTCTAGGATAAAATCGCGATCTCGCCTGAACTCTTTCACCTGAAAGAATACCAGACATAAGCTCGCAAAGCTCAAATCGCCGTTCTCATTGTCATTATAACACCATCTTCGTATACGCATTTTCTCGAGGATTATAGCTAGACTGTCATAAAAATTATTCGATGTTCGCTCTTTTTTTTATTCTCCTTCATCCTACGCCATTACGCGAGCGCCATATGCAGAGCGGCTTAAACGCGTCCGGGATATTTTAAGTCCGCAAACCACGGAGTTCGTTGGCCATTTTATAATCCGCGCAGAATCGCCATAGCATTAGGAGAACCTGCGTACCTCAGCATTTTCCGCGACACGCGAAAATTATTATTATCTGCGTGCATTAAAATTTCTAATTGCCGGTGCGGCAAGTGGCGCAATAACTTTTGAGTGAAATTGTGAAAAAATTAAATCTACGACGACCTCGTTTCTTATAAATATGAAAATCAGAGTAGCATGTTTCTAATGCGAACAATGAGTCTTTGTCTCGTAGACAAATTTTTATATGCACGTGAAGAAAAAAGGAACACTTTAAGATCTTGATTTCAAGCATGAAAACGATCTTCGAAATTATGCGTACTAACTACAGTCACAAATTATTCAAGCCACCTTCATTCTTTTCTACCCCCCTCCCCTCCCCTCCCCCACGACAGCTTCAGCATCTTGGCTCTTTTGTATGCAAATTTCCTCAACTACTCGCGCCGTGGTAACGATACAGCTGCTTATAGCACAGGAATAGACTTCATCGGAGAATGTAGGATACGAAGGGTATCTGAGGGATATTTAACATATTGTGTTTACACGTTTGTTTAATATAATACAACTTGCTCTTAATAATTAATATTTAATTATTAGCGCTGTTCTTTTATAAGCGTGATGTTTTCAAACACAAATTTAAATTTCAAATATTGCTTCATAGCATGAATATCAAATTAAGCATGAAAATTAAGATTAGAGTTTAAGATTAGAGAACAGATCATTCTCTCTCTTTCTCTTCATATTTTTCTATTTTAGAATAATTAATATTATTTTACAATTTGTGAGTAAAGAATTTTGTGCAGAAAATAAACTACAGAATTATATTGATATTTTTAGTGCCATGCTTGTTATATACAATCAATTTTATTAATAGTGTTTAATACGTTTCTAAGAAGCTTAAATTTTTCTATAATATTTGAGAAATATATTTCTCGAGTTATATACAATATACGCAATTAAAGAAATTATAATTTACTTTGAAAGAAAATAAAAAAATCAATAAATGTACTTTTTGAATTATGTATAATAATTAATTATACTTTGCTTTGAAAGAAAAAAAAAAAGAGTCAATGAATTGTAATTTTGAAAAATTTTTGTTAATTAAATGCTACTAATTGAATTATCCATGTTCGCTCGATTTAATCTCCTAAGTTGGTGCAATTTTGATTCCAACGTGCAATGAAATCGAATATTTTTATAATTTTATTAAATATTTTAATTGTCAAAGTTTGCGTGAAGTGGTTTTCATTCAAACTATTAGTCATTGAAAGATATGCAAAATTATAGAAACACGCCGTATTGAAAATAACGAATAAGATCGTTGAATGGAAGTTGGGAAATTCAATGTGCACTCTGACGATAA
Source organism: Cyphomyrmex costatus (assembly GCF_001594065.2). Classification (NCBI taxonomy): domain Eukaryota; kingdom Metazoa; phylum Arthropoda; class Insecta; order Hymenoptera; family Formicidae; genus Cyphomyrmex; species Cyphomyrmex costatus. The sequence continues at coordinate 665,848 of NW_017277774.1, forward strand.
TTTCGCAACAAAAGTCACGGGGCCGCGTTGCAGAATTATACGAAGACTTCAAAGTTACTGGCACAGTTATATTATTGTTCACTCGGTCCTTTCCGATTTCATCGCCGTGAGCTGCGTTTTCTCTCACGAGCTTGATGAAAATTTCAGTGCAACGGAATATTCAGAATACACTTAGTCGACCACATCGATCCAGTCCGGACCGACGCAGTGCGCTTCATTGCGAATGTGCAGTCAAAATTTGACGTCGGTATTCGTTATCGAAAACACACAAAAGACTTCCCTACAAAGCGCTGTTCGAATATTTTATTATATTCAATTCCGGAGTGTCGCTCAAGTTTTAATATTAACAAAAGTTCATAAAATAACGCGTGATTTTTTATTCAACTCTTTGTCTCATAGTAAGATATTTATCGAATAACTACATGAATTTTGAAATTGTATATTATTACATAATAGCAATAATTTTAATTCTACAGAGAATTAAGTTTACATTTTTTCCAAGAAGATAGAAAGTTCTGAATGTTCACGTATGAAAAAATGGGAAAAATTATTTACAATTTAAATTTAACATTTTGTTCATTTTATCATGAGATTATTTCTATACGCAAAATACGACGAAATAATTCGTGTTAGCGTTTGTAAATTTTTACCCAAGAATTTACATGCTTCTTGAATAGATAGTCATATCGGAAAAATAAAATATATTGTGTGCACAGATCAGTGTGCAATGTATTTGTATACGTACATTCAATTTATGTGTCTAATACACAGAAAAGTTTGTTAAATATTCGAAGATAAAATAAATATTGAACATAAACTTTTCGCAATATTTATTTGTTATATAACGTAGCAAGTATCGCGTGTTGCGTTAACCAAGTATATTAGTCAGTATGTGAACTATTTTATAAATGTAATACTTACTAGAGAAGGCATTTATAAAATGTAATCAATCGATCAATTTTACAAATGTAATCTCAATCGATTAATTTTATAAATGTAATACCTGCTAGGAAAGACATTATATTTATAAAATAATCTGACGTACTGACCAATATACATATTGATGCAACACGCGGTACATGAAATAAAGAAAAATAAAGCTCTGACGGATCTACGGTATTTAAAGTCCAAACATAAATTAATTTCGATTTCTATAATAGATTTTCTATAATAAAATTCAAAGAAATATTGAATATTATTTTTGTTTTCTTAATCGTTCACGTGTTATCGGAATTTAATTTACTCGTTTCTATCGATTCTCGCGTAGCGTCAATGTAACAGTGATCTTTAATGCGATTTATGAACACGGTGCGCACAAAGCCTAAAGCTCTGATACATATGAACTGTAAAGGGATTTTGGCCGAAGGCCAATCGTAGTACAGTTTCATATCGTATCTGTTTGTACCATCAAACGTTGCATCGCACTGAACCAACATAAACCTAGAGTTCTCACATGCATATGGAATCGTCATCTTGTTTCCGAACGTTGTGTATGTGCCAGTCTAATTAACGTCGATTCGTTGCCTGCTGTCTCTTGTTGACATGCAGTCGAGTATTGTTGATGTCATCGTCGACGACAGGGACATAAACACAACTAGGAACATGTACGCGATTTTCATATAAGCTGATTTTACGCCTGAAGGGAGGATTTAATCAAAATTTAGACTATTGGAAAATTGTTAAGCTGTTATATCTGTAATAATTGAGAAACTATTTGATATTTCTTTCATATCTTATAGATACAACCGAGTATAAAGATATTTGTTAACAAGATAAGTACGTAGAACATTGCGTGTTACTTGCTGGCGTTTTTTAAACTTGGACAGATAAAAATCGATCGATACGAGTTTCAATGCTAAACATGAACAGTTTATTCGATTTTGTTGTACTGGTGCAACAGTGAGCATTTCTATCTAACAAGCAAACTAATAACGAGGCTTTAGTAGAGGCAATGGCCGAGTTTCGAAAGCCGTATGTCTCGAAATAAGTCCGAAGTTCACTTAGAACGTCCCGTGCTGTAATTGCTTCAATCGTAGACGCTGTCGCACCGCAGGAAATCAATCTGCTCGTGGCAATGGAAGCGAAGGAAGTAGAGCTTGATGATAACGGAGAGCCTCCGTCAAAGGTCCCGCGCGATTATTACAAAGGAATCTTCACGGTTGCATTCAACCTCTCGAGGTATTGGGAGTACCAAAGTATTGATCCCTCTCTATCTGTATAATATCGCTGATGCGATATCAATAGCGCCTAGTGAGAAAGCTATTTTGGAGTGAAGGAGTGTGTACGAGAAAGGGGGAGAGAGAAAAGGAGAGAAAGGGGAATCGTCAAAGGATAGGAGGAAGGTAATCAAGATTGTTATTTACGCTGAGAAAAGTCCAAGTTAGATATCGATAAGTATAGATTACTGCTCTTTTGCAACTATTGCTGTCTTAGATATATTTTCATTACTTGTATATTATAGTATTTTTCGCAAACTCATAATATAATTTCTCCTTTTTTTGGAGCATATTACGAGTCACCAAGGCACACGTGCACGTAAACTCATAAGATTAAGATTTTTTAGTTAAAAACATCGCGGATTTTATCCGTAATATCGCAAGTTAATCGCTTTAGTTTTTGGACGTGTTTAATCGTTCAAAAGTTCTCTGGCCATTAAATTCTTGTTTGGGAGTTTGCGACTCAAAGTTTGGGCGCGACCTTCAATTAGCGGGATTATCAACATTAAACCTCTCCTAAAACATTTGGAAGATTTCAAGGAGAGATTTTGTACCGGTAATATAATAAAAAAAAAAACGTTCGAGTATCATTAGTGTCGTGTCACCCAGAAACGCAGCACTAGAAAGATGAGTAATGTTCAACGAAATATTTAATCGTGTAGCAATTACTTTATTATAATTTTTTAATTATAAACAAACATTATAGATAAACATTTTCGTAATTTATATAAGATTGTTAATATTTTTGAAATTTTGTTGAATCCTTTTCAATGATACAATATATTTAAACAAAAAATATTGATTAAAAATTGTTACAAAATAGGAAGCAAAAATACGTTTTGTTTTTGTTAGAGATTGAGAATATTATTCTCTCGATTCGATTTTTCATTCGTCGAGAAATGGCTTTCTATATAACACATTATTGAAATAATATCGTGAAAATCGCGCGATAGATCTCCGATTGTGACCAAATCCAGAAGTAACGAACCTTTGAGCGTTTTAAAGCCACCCGAGCGATCCTTTTTGTAACCGTCGGCGGAAGCACCGGCAGTGTCAGAGATTAATCTCTTTAATGAAAAGACATAGATATCACTCGTGCAAACGGAACGAGATTGTAGTCAACTGGACTTTTCCTGATTCTCCTCCTTCTATCTCTGGGACCTTCCATTTAACACAAAGTCCAACATTTCGATTTTACTCCCGCGCTATTCTTTCTCTCCTTTTCTCTCGAGTAACTTTTATCTTGGCCACACGCTCCAACTTTTCACCACCAAATAAAAATAGGGATGTTGACTGCATTGTGCGGAAAGCACCAGCAGCATCGGACAAAAGTTATCACAACTTTCTTCGACACTTTCATTTGCGTTGCTCGAACGTCCCTTAATCCACCAATTTGCACCTAGTTCCCTGGTTTTTCTACGATCCCCAGCACTGACTATAGCACTTTGCTATTATAGCCGCTTAAAACGATATGATACTTATCCAAATTTTAAATTTTGAGAAAAATATATGATTAATTTAATACATGCTTTCAGAATTAAAAACGTATACCTATATTTTTTACGAATTAAAACAGTCTGAATTTTTTTAAACATTAAATACAAGAATACCAATGCAGTACACGTTTATAAAAATAATATTAAGATATATGCATTTTTGCTAAATATATGCATTTTTTGTTTGATTTACTCAAACGACTATTATATTAAATAATATTAAAAATAGCTATAGTATAATATAATAAAATTAATTATAAACGCTATAAAGTGATACGAACATGTTAATAAAATGTCACATAGTTTTTTTGCAATTCTTATGATAGTAGAAAGTAATGAAGTAAAATAGCTACTCTGCCATCTAGAAGCAAATTGCAGGGAAAAGTGCTCTTCTCCCTTTATCAAGATCGTTATGGTAGCTCTCTCGTGAGACGCATTGTATTATGCATATACATTTAGACTGTATCCGTAAACTGCGCTCTTTTTTCGATAACGTGTCCGTAGAGGGCCTGCTCAAACGCGCCACTTCACCAAAATGCAACCGTACGGCAATATGTATAATAGAAGCAGATGATAAAGACAATATGCTCTACTATGTGCATATATATTTCTTTTATTATGTTTCATAAAAGCAAATGTGATATTTGCATTCATTTATTTTATGGAATTCTCTGCACTGCGGGAAAATTCAACATTTTAATTGCAATAAGACGATGCATTATTATATCAATTTAAAAAAATTTTTAACTTGTTACATATATAATCGAAAAGTGACATAATTAACTCTCCGTCTGTAAGCGAAATTTTTTTGGCATAGACAAAATTTCGCTCTTAAAACAGGATGAGTAAAATAACCAGGTTTTGACTTAAACGGTGAAATTTTTCCTATACACGTTTTCTTGTATTTTTTGATAGGTCGAATCATTTGCAAACATTTATTTCAAACCGATCTGACGGGAACACGTTGAAAGCGCATAATTAAAAGTAGCATAATTTCGTTGAAATCTGATCTTTGACTTTTTCCATTATTTCCCATCAGTTTAGTTTGAAATTAACGTTTGCAAATGTTTCAACACATCAAAGAAAATAAAAAACTTGCGTAACAAGGATTCCATTACTAAAAATATATCAAAACTGATATATTTTATTTACTGTCCAGGGCATCAAAATAGTCCATTTTAACCTAAACAGTAGAATCTTTCTTATTTTTTTTAAATAATTTACATACGTTAATTTCTCGTAAGCTAAATTGATGAGAAAATATTAAAAATTACAATGAAAGATCAGATTTTAACGAAATTATATACTTTTAATGCAATTTGTAACATGTTTCTATCAGATCAGTTTGAAATAAACATTTGCAAATAATTTAGCCAAAAAATACAAGAAGACATGATATAAGAATAATAATAATCGGTTTCATCGTTTAGGCCAATGTGTAATTTTATTCATTCTCCTTACATACATTTATTTTTACTCAAATTTCAGTTTTTATTAAATAAACGTTTTAACATTCAATTAAAAAAGCTATATTTTGTAATATAATAGAGACATTAAAACATAACTATATCACTTTTTTAAGTCTAGAATAATAAAAAATTAAATTGGCTTTTAATTTTGTTATTAGATTTAATAAAAAATTAATCTGGAAAAAAGATCCAGATTGCAGACAAAGGTAGTAAAAATATGACTCTCTCTCTCTAAACAAAGGATTAATAATGAATTTTTATAAGCACAATAACAAAAAATAAATTCTTTTTATTAGAAGTCACGATTTTCCGATGAAAAATTAGAATTGAAATTGCCGTTATCGAATTTCTGAAAACCTGTTATGAATTCTGAAAGCGAAACCTATCTCATCCTCCAAGTTATTCGATTCGAATTCATTGTTCTTCTTGGGTAGCGTATACCAACCGAAACGGACAGCCGTTCCCGGCGGTGAAGCGACCAACCGCGAAGTGAATAGCGATATCCGTAGGTGGGCCAGCTTAACATCGTCGACGCAATACCGCTCCTGTGTCTGCGAAACTACATTGAAACGGGTTTCGAAACTTGCTCGCCTATTTACCGGTAGACACGTCGCAAACACATAACTCCGGGAGTTGTTGCTGACTGCGATTTTCGTGCAAGCGCGCGTATGCACGTGGCGGTCGCGTGCACTGCATCCGATCGGGTTCCTTGTTCGAGCAGACGGAAAGAAGACTTCCCGCGCATCTTCTTCTCCAGCAGCGTTGACGTCCGTCCATGTGAACTTCCGCGACGAACTTGCTCCGTTTTCTTGTCGAGCGGGCGAGATTTTCGGATACGAGCCGGTATCGCGCGACACGCGCAGTTTGAACGACGTTCTAACACAGGGAGAAAAGTTAGAGGATCAGAAAAAAGCTCCATCACACAATGGAGAATGTACTCCGTTGTTGTAGTAAGTTGCTCCGGCAACTTTCAAGTTAATTAACCTGGCGTTAGCAACTTCCTATCTCTTATCGTCTTATATTTCTATAAAACGGAGTTATATTCGGTGGATTGTATACTCTGTCAATCAATTTTGGCGTTTTCGCGGAAAGCAGTTTCTCAGTTTGAAGAAAATATTTCTTTACGAAGTAATATACTGTTAGATGTCAAAAGAGCAATCGCAATTCAATCCCTTAATAACTCAATCTTTTAATATTCATATTTACTACATAATTTATTGGATATCGCTTCGTTTGAAAATCTATGAGTGATTTATTTTTAATGGACTGTTGAACTAACTTGCGAAATCTTTATATCTGTATTGCTCAAGAGAGGTCTAAGGAAAATCGGAAATGAAGTTGGAGTAAAGATGACATTATTCTTCTCGTAAAGTAAAAAAAGCTTATGATATCATTAACCGCACTGTACTTTTATTAGTCTTGAATTTCTTTATTTACTTTTTCCGATTTGTTGTGAATTAAATAATATTTCTATTTTCAACTTCCATACGTGTGTCACAAAATGTAAATCAATTTATTTGTGATGGAATTATTTAATTTTAAAATAAACAAATATATTAATATATGCACTTAGTGAATAATAAACTAACTTTAAATCAATTTTAATACATTTCTTAAGTTAAATTATTTACTCCATTATTTTAATTAAATAAAGATATATTAAAAAGAAATTCATCAGTGGCGACTTATAGAAATGATTAAAAATAACACAAATTGAATATAATTTTACATTATAAATTTAACAAGTATGTTAAAAATTTCATAAAAGATTTATTTGGAGCAATAAAATATTACAAATATTGTACAAATCAAATTTTTATCAAATTGTTTGACAAAGGATTTTGTAATTTACAGAAATCTTCGGACAAAACACTTTTTAAATGAAACGCGTAATTTAAATGTGACAGAAATATCTATGATACCAGTGAAGTTAAAGCTAATGGATCGAGTTTTCCATTTTCTCCTATCTCGGTTAAAATATTACGGTATCGACATATGGAGATATCTACGCTCTTCGATAGGCACTTTAACTTGAATGTTCTTCGCGATAATTTAAAGCTCACGTCTCTGACGGTGTCAGCCAACAACTCAAGCTGTGTTTCGATTTCTTTTTTTTTTTGCTCTCGGGATCTGCACGCGATGTTTCGCTCAACAAAGGCCGATCGAAAAAGTGTTTTTCGCCAGTAGCGGTTTTTATCAATCTTTCGCATATATATCCGTAATTAGGTCAAGAGAATCGAGATGTCTACGAATCGGATCGACCATTATCGGAATCCGTTGCTCGTAAATTTCCCGCGATACCATCGGCAACTGCTGCTGATGCCAGGACCAACGACTGTCGATTAGCGGATTAGTATTATCGGTCTCCGTCGTGCCATCATTGGCGTAACGGAACTCAAAGGGAGACATAAAGCTTCTCGCGTTTACGGTCGAAGATATTGCGCCGAAATCTACAACAATCGCTCGGATTACATTACCGTCGTGATCGTTTAATGGCAATCTTAATTTTATATCGAGGTCCGTAATATTCTGCAAGGAATATTACGAAAATTACCTCTTTCTCTTCCATCACCATGACTACCAGATAATAGACGCGATCATCATTAATACTTTAAAGCACCTTCGACCGAATTTGTACTTTAATCTTACAGTTTAAGAGCGAATTTCGAACTACAGCCTCTTAGGTGGCTCTTATTCTGACGATAAGTCAAAGCGCGCATTAAGCTCCTCGAAAGACAGTAGCAGCTATTCCTCCTAATGGCATCAAAGTTGATCGAAACCCTTCTAGCTGCGTCGTAAGATTTACGTAAAATTCTGAAACGCGCTGCTTTTCCGATCCATTTAGTCTTAAGGACCTAATAAGACTTTAATGTTCTAAGAGTGTAATTAACAAAGGACTTTTTGTTCTTTACACTGACAGGCATGCAAGTAACAATTATATATATTTTCATTTCCCTGAATTTATGCTTTAAGTAACTTTTGGTGTAGCGTTATGACAATACACGTAAATTTTCATTTGTAATAATTTGATATATTTTCTTTGTGCATATGTATGTATATGCTTTTAATTTCCATGCTTTTAATTTCCAACTCCTTTTTCTCGTGTTTATATAACATGTAAATGCTTAATTTTTAAATATTATATGTAAATAAAAGGAAATAAATACACAATCGATTATTCAGCGGATATCAACAAACAATTATTAACATTCGCGTTCTGTCAGATCAGGTATTACGCGTAGCAAATAGAAGAGATTAATACGGTTGAAAAGACTGGCGGAAACGTATTTTATTGCGATTTTTCTGCATTTCGTTTAAATATCTCGTTCGTCTTGAACAAAGCTTAATTATATATGTGTATGACAATAAGGCAGAAAATATATTATACTTAACTCTCCGTCTACAAGAGAGATCTTTTTTTGCACAAGCGAAACTTCATTCTCAAATTTCAATTTTTATTAAATAAAGATTTTAGCATTTGACTTAATAGACTATTTGGAAATGTAAAATAGAGATGTTATAAAAGTAACCTTGAATTTTGTTTGGAAGTCTGGAACAATAAAAAGCGTTGAGCTCGACAGGAAAAGATAGATAGCAAATGAAAGGAGTAAAATATTGTAGATTAAGAGTTAATATTTTATTAATAGTCTAATCTCTAGTTGAAGAGACGCAATTTTGTTAGATTGTCAGCGAAAACGCGGCATGCATTTTCCTTCTCTGAACATCACGATATACACAATAACATACCTTCGCAATCACACGTGTGATGCGAGAGTCCTGGCACAGATATTCCGTCGGTTGAAATTATCAACGTGAGATCGTGATAAAGACCGCCAAGAAGCAGGTAGAATTGTATATTCCGCTCGAGAGGAAAAGTTCGAGAAAAGACCGACCAGCGCAACGGCGCCGGCGGCGCGACGCGGCCTTTCGCAAAGCGAAGAGATTAAAAAAGTGCTAGCGAGGCTAAGCAGAGAGAGAGAGAGAGAGGCACGTTTCCTAAGTAAAAATCCCGCTTCTTACGGACGCGAACGAGAATTTATGACTGTTTATGGAGCGCGATAAGTTATGTGCGAAGAGCACTACGTTTTGCGAAATATTCCGGTCTAGTTTATGACTTCGCGCTAACGAAACATGAATGGTGAATATGTTTTGCATTGTGTCAATAAATACTTCGTTGCAGACAGTGGACCGCAGTGTTGAGAACGATGGTGTGCACAACGAGCGAATCAACAGCGACTTCGTGATTGTCCGAAGGCGCGAGAGAATACGCGCAATAATAAAAATCAATGGTTCCCGCGGTCAGCTTGTCTGCATTTCATTTTTTTTTCTGCCGCTTGCAACCATTCTACGCGCGTCGTTACATAATTCTACGTTACTGCATCGCTGCAGTCGACAACTATGCTGTCTTGCAACGAAAGGCTATCCAACTTACTGAATCGAAAATGGGTAGCCTTATATTATAGTCTATATTCGCATAACTTTGAACTTTATACCCCCAGTCATACGAAATATGACTTTCGGAATAAAGTCCAAAGTTACGCGACATACGAGGTTAGTTCATAAATCTCGTGTGCATTTTTGAGAAATTTGAAAGAAGATAAATGAAACACGATTTAAACTCGTAATCAGTAAATAATGTGCCTTTTTTTCGTTCTCGACAATGTGTTACCACTTGCGATTTATTGCTAACATTTTTTTGAATTCATTTATGGAGACAATGACAAACGGTATCGTAATACAGATAGATGTGCATGAATCTATATGGATTGTTCTAAAAGAAACAGAAGCTGCCATGAGTGTGTGATTAAAAATACACACACAGAGATATTTTGAATAATTTAATCAAACAAAATAATGAAAAACTATCACAATATTGTACTTATTTAAATTAAAAAAAAATGTACAAGTTCTACATTTTTATATATACTGCAGTTATATAATGAAAAAACCAATCGGTAGGAATTTCCAACTTATAATTCTGTTTACTTTAAGGAAGGATCTCACTTTAAGAAGACACTGTTAATTTTAATAACTGAGATATCTAGATTTAAAGTTCGCTTACTTTGTTTAAAAACTTAATGACGTCAATGAAAATATTGCAACATTTTTTAACATCTTCAGAATTTATTTCCGAATATTATAATGCTATTTTATTAGCTTCAAGAAAATATTACAAATGTGATCACAGTTATTTGCGGTTATTTAATATTTTGTCGTAACTGTAAGCGATACAGTGTTTCAAAAAGGAAGTTATTTTCGTAGACAAGTTAAAGTTTCTTACAATGCTCTTTTCATTAGCGTGGATGTATGTGCGTGTCTGTACAAAACACAATACGCGATGATTTGCGACGCGAGACTATACCGACGATAAAAGCTGAAAAGATGGTGGTGGTCCAAACTCACCGGACTGTGCTCTGTGCGCGGGTATGGCGGGGGCGGGCGGCAGTCCGGCGATGCTGCAAAGCGTCTGTCCACTACCGTACTTGATACTCCTGCAGTGACACGGCGTGGTGGGCGTCGTCAGCCCCTCGTTGTCCCTAACGGTAGCCCCGATCACCGAGATCTCGTCGAGCTCATGCCCGCTGTCGTAATGGCACAGTCTCGTCGCGCTGGTGCTGGCCCCGCCACCCCCGACGCCGCCGTCGTCCCCGGCACCGGCGTCGGAACGACCGCCGCCGGTGCCCCTGCCCCCGGTCCGGCCCCTAAGCGACTGCACCAGTCGCTTGGCGCCTGAAGACATTCCACGGAGGTGATCCAGCCTTCCGGTCTTCGTTTCCTCTTGTCCTAGCCAAAACCGCCCGAGTACACGCCCGGGGATATCCACCTAAAAAATCGCGCCCTTGTAATCGCTCGGCTGTGACGGTATTAAATTGCTGCGTAAGTTGCGCCCGCTAGTGAGAACAGGATTTCCCAGACATCGTGTATTTCAGATCGTATTGTATCGTCAGCGAGATCCGTGATAGGGTGTCGTTTTTTCTTTGTATTTTCTTAGATTTCTTTTTCAATGTCTGTAGCAAGGAATTTTGCAAACGTTGAAACGGGGACATTCTTTGTATGTAAATGTATCTATTTTATTAAATTATATTATTTTATACTATAATATTGTAATACTGAACTGAAATTCGCGAAGAATGAATTTTATATTTTATTATCTATTGTATTTCGACTGTATTAACGTGCACACGGATTTCCACATTAAAAGTACCGAGCGGTCATTATTGACCGTTCCTATTTTATATTAATATTATACTTTTTGTGTAAAAAATAGAATTTTGAAATTTTTTAATAATTATATCTTTTATATAGGTAAAATATTATCGTCACTCCCATTATTTTTATAGTAATTTATTCGCTTCTTTTAGGCCCGATTCTCTATCGATGTAATATTAATTTTAATCACAATTTAATTTACTTTTTATCTCGTTCTGATTCTCAGAATTAGAAAGAGATAAAAATAAGTTAAACCGAGATATTAAAGTCAATCTACATTTTCACAATTTTTTTCAAATACTGGACAGAATTTATGCAGCAATTTAATACAAACGAATTAACTATATGATAACATATACAATAATCACACAGTCGATAAACGGTCTAAATTGCAATAAACAGACTATTGAGTGGTTCCGTCTGATCATACGAGGCTATATCTACTTGTCGTGCCAAACAGAGTGTGAATGATGGTTTCGAGAAACAAATCACTCACACGAGATTAAAATTCACCGGTTTGCCTGAAGCTACGTAATAGTTCGGCTTTGTGCAGAATAAAAATTTGGCCATTTTTAGCTCTGACAGACATTTGTGATAAATGATCAGTCAGACACATACATCTCCTTTAGTCTCTACCTTTTCATCTTATCGATTTTGACTAGAAAGAAGCAAAGCGTTGTGCTTAAAAGAATGTGATAACTTTGATAATACATGATAGATTGCCTTTTATCTTCACGTTCATGTATCTTCAAAGAAAAAAAAATATATATATCGTATGAAATATTTCGCATGTCGATAAAAATGTTTAAAATTGTTATAATTCATTGTCAGAAAAAAATGGGAATAAAAACGTAAAAGTTATATATAATCGGAACAAAAAATTTAATAAAATATTTTAGTACACTAATAGTCCGCTGTTTTTATGTTAAATGATTTTTGCGTATGGAAATAAAGTACAACGATGATCTTCGGAGAGATTATTGTGATTAAAGTTCAGATGTGAAAGGTCTTCAACCCCAGGTCGTTTCTCACACAATACATAAGAACTTAAGCTGGATGATAAAGATAAGAAAGAAGGGCGATAACACCCTTTATTCAATATGTAATACTGCGGAAAAATTGAAATAAATTCAAGAGCGAATATTTATTTAAAGAAAGAACCTATGAAAAATACTATTTGAAATAGTATTTTACGTAAAATATTATTTGGAATATAAATATTTTGCGAAATAAATATAAGAGACAAATAGTATGTGCTATTTACATTAACACATATTTACTATTATTATTATACATATACTGCGCCGAAATACTTGTTTCAAATATTTTTTTATAGAGGCGCATTCTTTGAATAAATATCCGTTGTGTCTAATATTTCAATTTTTTCCCTGCACTGAAAATATCTATATTTACTCTTTTTTTTTTATTTTAACTATTTTCCGCAGTACAATGTAATGTACTTACCACGTGGTGATGCCGCCCCGCAGTGGTAGCTCTGCTCTCTGCTGACTACGTGTACCGCCAACGGTAACGCCGCGCACGATCGCGACCGGTGTCACCGAGCGTAGCACATGATCGCTTTCTCTTGATCCTCGGCACGATTTCGATCCGGCACGCGGGTCACGCGTCTACCGCACTCCGCTCTGATCGTGCTTCGATTCCGCGCTACCGATTGTTATTCGAGCCGCTTAAGCGTTCGTACGCACCAACAAGAAGAGCAGCGACGACGGCCGACCACCGAAGGGGGTCGCACGACGATCGGCGGCATGCCAAGTGACGCCCGTCGAACACGTCGCTTCCGGCACCGATCGCTCGACACGCTAACGATCACTGTGCGTCGCGATCGTGGTGGTACACTTTTTGCGAACGGTGATCGATAGGCGTACGAGGCACGCGTCGCTCGCCACGCGGTCGTCCGCGACCGTCCTGTCGAGCGACATGCCGCGATTACGGTCGGCCCGATGATGCGTTCACCAGTGGAACCCTCGTCGGTGTCGGCACACTCTACGTACTCTCGCTTCTCCGCGATACCGATGACGAACGGGGGTCCGGGTACCTCTTTCGCGACCGGGGATATATACCCGGTGGCCCGATATTGACGCCGACAGACCCTCTTTAAGGGACGGCCGACGTGCAACAAGTGTCTCGAGCGACGACACTCGTCTCACGTGCCGCTGCTGCGCTCTCGCCTACTCCACGTTCAACCACTCTCGCTGATACACTCGATACTCCGCGTTCGATCCGACGACGGCTGAAGACTCGTCTTGGAAGTACGTGGACACAGCGCGACAGTATCTGGGGAGAAGGACAGAGAAAACAAAGATTATTTAACTGAACGATGGCTCCCAGTTGGAAAAATACGTTGAAAGATATATTGGTTCACATTGTTGTCACAGATATATATTGATGGGTTTCGAAGGCGTGAGCGCGATTATTTCTCCCGGTGAATACCGGTACGGGATATTCGTGTACTCTCTATCTGAGGACCAGAAACTTCTTAAGGGCTAAGCGCTCGACGTTGATGGAGAAGTAACGAGCTGAAGATTAGGATGCGACCCGCTCGAAATTGCTAATATCGATTATGCCGAACCTCAAGTTGCGCGAAGAGGTTGTTCATACGTTCGTTGCACTTAGATTAATCTCATGGGAATTGGAGCAGCAAATGGGTCGCATCTAATATCTCCAAACATTCAAATTGTTCTCAGATTAGATAGATTCTATACGTACGAGATGTATTTACTATATGTATTGCATAATTCGAAGTAATAATCAAAATAATATTATGTCAATAATTACAACTTGCAATACAATCACATTGAAACGAAAGTCTGGTCAACGATTGATTGATCGCTTCGAAGAAAATATGAAATTAAATTAAATGGAGAATAATGTATGAAATATGAGTTAAGACTCACTTTGATCGAAAAATATCTTCTTTTCTTCTATTTGTGCTTAAATCCTTCTCGGCTTATTTCGCTTAATGTTGTTTATTAAATTTATACTTTTTCAATAATTACTAAAAGATTTCCTTTGCGTACTATTTTATGTAACAACTACGATGCTATTTTTATATTAGTTTTGGACTAACCCATTGATACATCCTATGCATCCCGTCGGATGACGAGATGATGGATGAGTCGTGGCATTAGCTGTACACACATTTTGCAACCCTGCCTAGCGACATGGAGGTACATACAAGTATGGACAGAGGGGTGACGGTATAAAGGAGAAAATATTGTACGTATGTATATGTATATGAAAACAGAACCAAGCAGTTTGTGGATATGAGGACATTGAACTGTCGCCAACTCGACATATTATTTCGCTCCCTTATTTTCGTGCACAAGAAAGACAGGGTGCTCAATCGTTTGACATCGCGATGCGAAAAAATGTCCCTACGATATTTCACATTACAACAGGCGACTTGTTCTCGCGGAAAAGGGATTTCCGCACCAACCTTTTTCTTCATATTTATCACAAGTTTTATCTCGACGACGTGAAACTGTCAAGATTAAGAAGACGGATACATGAGAAAACTATATAATCTTTAAGATAACACAACAATTGTTACGATATTTTTATTCGCAGTATTTTGTTCCAAGTTGCAAGGGATTAGAACGAATTTGTTGAAATGTATCTCTTTTCCTAATGGATGATTGTGATTTGATTTATCTGTACTACACTGCTGTGCTATTTCACCTTCTTATGAAATCGATCGATAAATAATTAACTAGCGGAGGGGGTTGGGGCGATACTCGACCTTCGAGCAGCGCGTTAAATTGATTTCGCATAACAAAGAACAATGGCTGTCGCATACGGGATGAATATTAGGAGTCCTTGCACAGCATCGGATAAATTATGTAGGCAACGAGAGTCTGGTTTTATTGCCGGCGGGATCGTCGCGCCTCTGCAATCCAGGCGTAAACTCGACGGCTCTCTCATATGGAAATCGTAACTTGAAAGTATAATATGGAAAAAAATATTCGTCGGTGGTCTACGTTACCAGAGCACGTTTGTTTTAGCTTATAAAAATTCCGGTGAGAATCGAAGTGTATTTATCCCGGAAGTACCAAGTCTGGAAAGTGCGTTAAAAGTTTATGGGGTTAAAGGCGTGCTTCGATAAATCTCATCCGTTAAGACTTTTTTCTTAAAGATTCAGGTGGAAATCAGGTAAATCCTAATCCGATCGCTAAATATTGCGTAACAGCCAAAGTTTCAGTACACTATTTATAATTTTATATTTTGTCAGACCATAGAAACGAACATCTAATTGAAAATGAAAGAGACGTTTCCATCTGCCAAAGTAAATAGAATTTCAGATGGAAATTAATATATAATGTGATGCGATGCAATTTGATATAAACTAAGGAAAATAAATATACATTAACGTTGCACGCTCCATTTAGAATAAATAAGTAATCGCACGTTCACGGAGCAACACGCTCTATGAAGCAATCTGTAGTACTTACAGTTTTAAACTCTAATATCTTAATTCATGGTTTCATGTTAGTGTTTAATCAGAGCGCAAGTGTGTCATCGCTCTGAATTGCTTTTGTGTTTATAGCTTCATAACGATGCTTAGGAGATTCATCTGTCATGGGAGCGACGATTGCTGCGCAATCTATTATAGTACAAAAATTGCAGGATACTTTAAAAGATATCTCTAGAAAAGATAGCAGTACTTATTAAATTGGATTTGTTTATATTAATTAAAATAAATTTCAAAAATCAACTCATTAGTGGCGCTTAATGGCAAAATTTTATCTGCAACCGATAGTTATGAAACATTTAACAAAATATAATGCATAAATTAAAATTGTCCATAATACTCTGTTTTTGTTACCTTTTGTTTAATTTATTAGCAAGTATTATTCATGCAATATGGTCCAGCTGAAATCTGTTCCAACTTTCTGTCGAAACTCGCCGAAAATAAATCATATACGATGCATATTTCCACTAAAAATATTCCACAATGAAAACGGGATATTTGTTTGCAACGACCGTCATAAACTGTACGACTCCATTTCCCTGATATTTTTTCAATTGCGTTTGCGCGCAGTGCGCGCACACGACCGATGCGAAACGTGGCAGTTGGTCGATACCGGAAAAGTTCAACGAGATTTTTTACATCACGGTGTTCGAGAAAAACGCGGGAACCACTGTTTTGTGACAAATCTTTTCCTAATTATTCAATCCTTTCCGACTTTTTGTGTCTTACAGTACAATTACACGTAAAGATAATATATTTCCGCTCTCTTATTATAGTAAGTAAATTTTACAATAGGAAAATTTGTTCATTTATTTTACAAAGAAGCACTGGAAAAGTTGTACTCTAAATTTCTTGAAATTAGAATACTGCCACTATTGAAAAAGAATGAAAAGTTTGGACTCAATAAATGTCGTAGATTTTCATTCTTTTTTTGGAATGAGATTTCACACTTTTGGACGAGACTCATTTAAGGTAGTACACTCGCGACAATATCATCCAAAAGTTAGGTTCCATCGAGCGCTTGATGACCGATACTCCCACTCTCGCTTACCCGTGTGAAGCTGGCGAGATATACGAAAATTATGTTTTGGAGGGCCAACTTCACACTAGACCCCCAATATTAAAAAATCGATTTTTTTCTTCATGCATTCGTTTGCTCACAAATGCTCAGTTGGAATTTTTGTTTGCTCACCTTTAGTTTAAAAGATACAAGAAAATTAAGTTTTGGCATCGAATTAAAAAATCATTTTTTTTGGTATTCGATACAACATAATTTTTGTATATCTTTTGAACTAAGGGTGAGCAAACGAAAATTCCAACTGAGCATTCGTGAGCAAACGATGAGCAAACGAATGCATGACGAAAAAAATCGATGTTTTAATATTGGGGGGCCAGCTTCACACGGGTCTCTCGCTTGTGAGAGAAAACTTTTGATCGCGCCTGTTTACAATCGCGCAGACGCAGTTAATGGCGCGCAAATGTGACAACGTCGCACTGTTAATGACATATAATTTTAAGAAATAATTCTTTTCGTGTAACACCTCACCATTATACGAACCCTGAATATACGCGAGGAGTGCGGTGTTGCCATATGTTCATTGACCGCCCTCTTCTCGCTTCCATATGCCAAATAAAATCGAATTATGGAACTTTGTAAAATATCCGTTTTAAGTCCCTCTATCACATATTCATTTTTTGTTACCTCATTACTAATTTAGGGCTTTACAAAAATAAACGCGACATTTTCATGAACTCTGTAGAGGCGACACGTATAAAATGTGCAGTTTTTAATTGCTTATATCTCAAATTGAAATGGTCAATCTCATTATAATTGCACAAGGGTGTCAACGTTGTCTAGTATAATATATAATTTCAAATTCAAGTCATTCTGAATACTTTCAATTCGCGAGTGTACCTTAAAAAAAGGAATGAGTGTATTTCCTTTGAAATAAATCTCACTCCAAAAAAAAAAAAAAAGAAGTGAAAATCTGTCACTCTTATTGAAGAGCGCAAATTTTTCACTCTTTTTCAATCTCTTTTGGAGTGAGATTTTACTCTAAGAAATTTAGAGAGCGAGATCCTCATCCTATTTTCGCCGTAGTTTGCTGTTCACGTAGCACGGAAATTACCGCGAATTTAACCTGCTCGTAGGTGCATCGACCGAGAAGCGAAGGATTGCGTTCTGCGACGTAACAACGACGTACATGCTCTGCGGCTAGAAATGGCCGTGTGCTGTCGTCGCCGACAATAAATGCAGGCACTGCAGTTTCTCACTTTACGATCGATGTGTCGATGTGTTAGCGCATTTACGTCGGTGCGCCACAGCGTTGGCTGATTGCAACGAGATGCAGCGCGATGCGCGGCAACAGACGAATGACTTGCTTCGACGATTCGACCCGGCTTTTCTACATGCATGCGCGTCGATGAATCAGAACGGAAATCTCCGATTGGCGAGAACACGAGCGAGAATTGCGCGCGCGAGCGTGATGTATAGTGAATCTTTTACAACGTATCGATTCTATCGTTAATGGATGTTCCGATTTTTCGCATTCGTTAATACGCAAAAGGATGCTATTCCACGTGTTACCGTCGTGTAAATGACATTTGACGGAAGTTATCGATTATCGCGCGTACGCCGAATCATTTGCATCGCCGGCATTCGGATCCATTCGATTATTCAAATTTGATAACTGTATGACCGAAGCGGGAATAACTCGCGAATTGACCCCGAGGTCCGCGCCGTGATATTATTCCCACATTTTTACATGAAATGCAGCTTTTGCGAAAAGAACGACCGCAGTAATAAACTACGATTTAGATTGAAAGCAGAATTTTTGCAAATTACTATTTGAAAAACGCAAATAAAAACTAGACGATATCTTGCCGCGTTGTTTCAACTCACATAGAAAGACTCGTTTTTTTTTTTTCCACATTGTCGAGTACACACTCGAGATCGTATTGTAATATTATATTTTCGAGAGAGTTTATCTCAAAAATCGCATTTTAAAACTGCAAAAAGCTGCGCACTGTTACACAACCGGAAACAAACGTTGATGGGCGCGAATATTTCACGATCCGCTGAATCGCCCAATGGTTACCTAAAATAAAATAGAGAAAGAGGGGAAAAAAAGAGGAAAAAGAACACAAAAACGTGTATATGGGTTACAAACGTTAACGACACATTCTGCGTACCCACTTCGTTTGTCGGATTGATCGAGTTTGTTAAATTAAACTTGATATTCTGCGTCGATGCTTCTCGTGGGTCGGGTTTTTATGCGTCCGACTCAACTGTAGCTCACATGTCAAAAGTCGTAGATTGCAAAACGACTGAGAAAAAGGAGCAAAAAAAATGGTACGGCGTAGAGAGAAAGAGAGGAAAAACAGAGGATTCGCGCGCGAATGGAATTCTGTGGAAACCGAATGGAAACGGCCAATGGACCGAGTGAAAAGAGCGCCGACTGCTCCGACACGAGCATTCCGACGCAACGCGTCCGATGTAGTCTTCGCTGAATGCCAGTTGAGAGAGAAACTTTAACTCTTTACCCACGCGCGAATATATGTTGTTTATGTACGTCGCATCTGCAGGGTCGAGAATTTTCCAATGATACGGGACCTATTTTAAAAAGGATGACTTTTACAGAAAAATAAGTCACAAACACGAAATAAAATTTGTTTTTCGATTCTGTGACAATAAAATTACTGATGATAAAAAGATTGATAAACCTTTACGTTCCTCTTTTTAAACCTTGGAATCTATTGAATCTGTTTTGACTGATTAAAGCTTAATTTCATGTAGATAATCAATGAAAAATTTTATGAATTGTTATTTTATGCTAATAGAGAGAGAATTATCTGGAAATTGAGACAAAATATATTATAATTTTATTACATCAAAAGGTGAAGGGATCATTTATTCTACCCTCTAAAAATAAGCAATTTTTAAGAGAACGTGACTTCGATAATAATATGATCCAAGAAGCATTTTAAAACTCGACATCTCTAGTTTTTAGATTAGTAGTTTAGACAGTGGCGGATCCACGGGGGGGGAGGGACTTCCTTTTTTAAAAAGATTTATAGCAAAAGATTATATATACTTTTAATGTTACTGAAATACTTAATGACAATTTTAATATTCCAAAAATATTTTTTATTTCAAGAATCATCTAAGTATAAAAATATAAATTCCTTTATATATTCCAAAAAGTAAATTCAAATTAAAGTCTACAGCTTTTAGTTTCCGTTCGTTCGCATTGGGTAAACAAAGTTCGGTATTGGTGTCATTGTATACTTAGGCATAACTAAATCTCATGAATGGGAAGAGACTTTTGGGGCTTCCGTTGTTACACGTTAATAGACATTGAAATTAGTAAAGAAGCAGTGTTAAACAGATTCGCTACACAAATAACAAAAATAAATTGGATATTTTACTATAAAATGTTATATAAAATTATCTATATATATATTTTTATTGTGTATATATATATATATTATAAATTATATTATTCTTTTTGTGTTTATACAATTTTAAATAAAACATTTCCTGGATTATAAAATTACATAGTACTTTTCAATATAATATGCCAATAGTAACTTAAATATTCTACATTTTATATTTGACCTTGAAAAAATTTTGCTTGCGGCGCGTCAGTGGCCAAATTACCTTGACAAATTTCTGGATCCTGAGTTTAGATAACGATCTGACACTTTTTTACGGAGCTACATTGATACAAATGGAGATCCATTAAATCTAAAAAATTTGTTACCAACTATACACGAAGTTCCACTCACGGAATTAAAAAACGCATACATAAAAAACAATCTACATCAGCTTCCGTAAGAGTGAATTTTTATTTTTAATTTGCATACTTGTTGAGCGTCGTTGATTTTTTTATTATCGAATTTTTCAACATTGAAGTGTCTTTTTTACTTTAACTGCTTACAGAAGATGAATGGAGTAGTACTCGATAGTTTTTAAAAAATAAATAGAAAAATCTAAATTTTCTCTTTAAAGCTCACCTAACATGTGTACACACCGTATGCATAATATATAAAGATGCGTAAATCCAACCGTGCAACTTCCACACAATGCGCGGTGGGTCTGTTGCAATAGAATCAAGCGAACGTTGTTTTGCCCAAAGTCGTTGCTTCGAACACGAAGGGTGTAAATTACGTTAAGATCATAATGCTGTTAGCCTTTCTTGCCGCGATATATCAAGTTAAATGACGATTATCAATTGTTTAATATTAACGCCTCACTCAAATTAAGTTTACGTACCAGAAGTTTCCTTATTGAAATAAATGATCGGTGCACCTTAAAGAAAAAATTGAACTTTTCTATTTTTTTTTAAAGAACACCAAGCGCTATTCCGTTCGTCTTTTATAAGCAGTCAATAATAAGCAGTTGTTTTTTACTTCAGTATTAAATCACTTGGTAAAAAGAATTATAACGTTCAATAAGAGCGCGCAAATTAAAGATAAAGATTCATTCTTTCAAAGTTATAAATTACTTTTGTACGATTTCAACGCCATGAAATTTATTTGTAAAGTTCGCGTAAACAATTTTCAGATTCATCTCTATTTGTATCCGGGTAACTTTATAAAAATCAGTCATTGCTATCTAAACTACCGATCTGAAAAGTAGAGACTTTAAGCTTTAAAATGCTTTTTGGAGCATTTTATTGTGATTATATTTGACGAAGGGTGAGTAGATGATCTCTTGATTGTTTGATATGATATTTATTTCATCTTTATTTGATTTACTAATAAAAAAAACATTTAATATGATTATTAAAGAATTAAAATATATCTATGATATGACTCGGACTATTTTCTTAATAGAGAGAAAAGGGTTTTTCTCACAAGATTATATCTACAAAATTTAATTTGACAGTCTCATTTTTATCGATTGGTACGGAGCGCTTTGTCGAATACTGCGTGTGAAAGGAAACCCCAGTAAAAAGCTTTTTGTGTATTCCGGAATGGCTTTGAAGCAAACGCACCGGCTTTTCCATGGTATTGTAAAACGCGGAAAGGTATAAGAATTAACTTCATACACACAACTTCAATATAGAAGTTAGTAAATCGAAACTTGGGAAACGCGAGTAAAAAATGTTTAGAGAGCGAGGGCAAACTTTTATTACATAACTGGTATGTCTAATGATGTAGAAAAGTAAATTTTAGCTGTTACAAGCTTTAGGCATTATATAAGTGCAACATCCACCTCGCTTGTCAAACTTACTTGCCGCAAGCTACCTTTAATGTCACTCGATCGATGAGTTGGAAACTTCAAAAGGCTTCGCCTTTACGTCGCGAAGTAGACAAAATGCAAGTCAACCTCGACGACGCGCAAGATTTATGACCCGCCGAAAGTTCAGCCGGCGATTCACGTCAAACCTCGAAACAAGAAGTATCCTAATCGAAGTACTCGGAACATCCAGCCGCGATGTATGGCATTGCAATTACCCTTATCACAAAGATATAGGTCGAACGAAATTTAAGCCGATCCAATTGTTTTCTCGTAAAAATAGAAATGTAGTCGGATCTGATAAATCTTTCCACGACGTTAAGTGATCGAACATCGACTTGCGCGAAGACTTGTGGCGGATTTGGGCCGATCATGCCTGCAATAAAATGACGCGTACTAAGCTCACGTTGCATTATTTAGAAGATTTACTAAGTCCAATGGATCGTTCGAGGTAGTACGAGCAGCTTTACACGTTGTAAGGAGATTATCGCTACTTATGTGCCATATAACATCATCCGACTCGAGAGACAAACTTAACTTATCATCTGACTTCGTAGAAGAAGCGGCTTATCGAATTATTAGCAGCTTATTGGCAAAGTTTCGGATTTCGCGATATATTGTAGTTCGAGCGACTCATCCTCAAGTGAATAATAATTAAAAGTAATCGTTAATAATGCATTATTAATGACACTTTGCATTGCTGAATGCTAAATATGCGCTCCTTTAATTTCTTTGTCGTCCTTAAGCTTTTTTATGTCGCACGTATTCAAGCTTTTAACTTTGTAACAGCGAAGTTGGCTTACTTTGAAAAAAACTATTATCTTATTATATATATGATGAATAATAAGCATATTTTTAATCCTTTTTAACATCGCTTTTTTCAATTTTATATCTTCCAAAGTTTATTGCAACAGTCTGTAAGAGAAAGATCTGATATATTAAAATAAAAAATGTAATTATATAAAAATAGATAGATTTTATATTAAACTTTCAACTCCTTTCTCTTCTTTCTCTCTTTTTTTACACTCGCTACTTTTATTTGTTTTCTATAACATACATATTTTTTAAATTTTCTTTTAACTTTTTTTTCCTTATTAAAAGACTATGCGGAGTAATTTTTGAGTAACTTAAAGTTACTTGTAAAAATCGGACATTTTCAATATAATAAAATATAGATAAAATATAGACTAACGTTTGATATGTTAGCAGAACTTTTCTATAAGATTGAACTGAGAAGAGTACACGATTATTAATGCAACAAGTATTAATGTTAATTTTTAGCAGAACTGACACTATTCGACAATTTGATTCAAGACTGGAAGTGAGTAGAAAAGATAATACGATTAGTTTTGAAACAATAGAAGCATAATAATGATAACGCTAACATAGTTATAATATTATGTATATAATAGTATGTATATGTAAGGTTTTATGTCCGCACACACAGATTTGGATGAAGGCTTTCTGAACAGATTACTGGTCATGTGAATTGCGTTCTAAGTAGCCAACCGTTGGCCAGCTTAGCAAATTAATCTGTAAAGCTTAAGGAGTACAGAGTTTATGTGGCTGAGATGAAGTTCTGACGTTTAAAGACGCATTAGCAACGTAACTATATCCTTTCTGGTCCCTTAGAAGCTTAGATAATTTGTAACTACCTGCAGTCACATATAAATTACACCGTACGCTAACTATTCAAAATATAACCTTTTTCAAATTTTGATATTACCCGTGTGAAGCTGGCCCCCCCAATATTAAAAAATCGATTTATTTCTTCATGCATTCGTTTGTTCATCATTTGCTCACGAATGCTCAGTTGGAATTTTCGTTTGCTCACTCTTAGTTCAAAAGATATACGAAAATTATGTTTTGGGTGGCCAACTTCACACTAGCTCCCAATATTGAAAAATCGATTAGTTTTGAAGTACTAAAAGAAAATTTTCACAGTAGAGGAAGTGAAAAAGAAGTAGAGAGAGCAAATGACATTTGCATTGCGTTTGCATGACATTTTTAAATAGATAAACGTTAGGATTTGCTTAACCTCACATGTACGCTTCTACGATTAAATCCATCATGTGGGTCTCTGGTGGCAGTAAACCTACGACGAGTCTTGTTTCGTGTCCCATGAGATAATCCCACGAGTTACAACTTGCAAGGACAACATACAAGGAAACGGAAAACAAAACATTCGTACACGGACTGTGGGTTTGAACGACAAAATGAAACGCCGGTCCGAAAATAGGATCCTGGATGCGGCTGGTGTGCGCTTTAAATTGTCGCTCCACCGCGCATCGGTGGTTAATTCCACGGCATCTCTCTGGTCGTTGAACGAGGAAATAAAATTGCGGAGAAAGTCCGCACCGGTTGCGTAAAGTACACGCCAATGGCAGCGTACGGAAAGGTTTACTGTCTTCAGAGTGCAGGCGACTTTATAATCACTGGACTTGGGATAAAAACCGTTAAATTTCGAGTACTTTCGTGTGCGAATAAAAATTCACATGACCGTAAGTGAAATACGGTAATGTAAAACGGTAGGGTGTTTTTGTCTGCTTTCACATTTTGGTGGGAGAGCTCTTTGATGCACGAAAACCGTGTATATATTATGTCAGGACATATTTAATCTCAAAGCAACGTGTAATTATACATTTTTCCACTTACGCGTGACGTAAGGCAGAATGCAGCTATTTGTTACGTAGATAAATTGGGATATTTATGTTTTATATTCATTTTTGACATGATTAAAGCACAAATTTGTGTTAATAATATTTTAACACCTATTATATTTTTGTTACACACTCCTGTCGTGTTATTTAAAATGTTAAGTTTGCTCTTAAACATATATTTAAAATGTTTAATCATGTGATGTCGCACATTCGTATGCTGCAAAATTAACTTTAAATGAACAGTTTATTGTATTAATTTAAAGAAGGATGTGTGTTAAATTTTAGCAGTTTTTCGACCAAAACGAAGTGAGAGATATACGTTATGCAGGGTGATACATAAATGCTTATTAATATTTCAAGGGGTAAATCTATACACTAAAATAAGTAAAAAAAACGTTATGATATATGAATATATGTCTTATATGTATATCTTATAATTTTCGAGTTATGGATAATTAAAGAAAATGTTCAAAGTATCTACATCGTACTTCAATACATGCTACTGCACTGTAATATTGATAAATATTGTTTGTAAATATTAGATAAGAAATACATCGAGACATGCTAAGCTAAGGTATACAGTAACGTATGTTGATGCACGAGACAGATATTTTGAACATTTTCTTTAATCATCCATAACTCGAAAACTAAGGGTATATGTATGTATATATGCACATACATGCATATATATTCATACAATGTTTTTTCACTTATTTTAATGTGTAGATTTACTCCTTGAAATATTAATACACGCATTTATAAATCAGCCTGTATAAATATTATATTAAAAGGTTACTTAAGCGAAGTCGGATGGTGTATTTTGATGAAACATCGGGAATGCAGAAATAGTGTATGTGAGTGTGTGCGTGTGTGTGGATTATTAAAAATAAATTAAAAGTTGTTAAGATCTTAGAAATAGGAATACTTTTTGGGAATTAAATAATAGAAATTATATTGTTATATATAGTACTTAAATACATATAACTCGGTGCACATGTTTATTAGTCAAAGTTAGAATTTGAACCAAATGATTATTTTGATTCTGTGTCGTTCATCAATCGTTCAAAAATCTCCTCCAAGCTATATGTGTTTAAGTACAAATTTTGTTACTTAATTCTCGAAATGTCCTGATGTCTTATTTAACAATTTTTTATCAATAAATACGATAGCATTTTTATTGACTTTTCTTACTATTCCTTCCGATATTTTTCTCCGATGTTTTTTTAAGATACACCACTTGACTCCGATATATATAATAGATATAATTTGTACATTTTGTGTGCAACTTTTTGGCCAAGAAAAACTTAACATTCTCTTTCTCTATAAAACCTTTAGAATAAATCTTTTTTTGAAAAATGAAATCTCTCTCTTAAAGATTGAAAATTGAACTCTTTCTTAAAACTCTGGCGCAATTTTCATTCTTTTATATAGTGAGATTCCATCCCAAAGAATTTAGATAGCTTCTTTCATCTTATGTGTATATATACATACATTATTCTTATAGAAATCTAGCCTTTATTTATCCAAGAAGTAATCTTCTCATTATTTTAAAATTTTGTAACATTTCATACCAATTGTTCATCGTAGTGGCATTTGGACTAACTAAATCTTTGATTATCGTGTACTAACAGCTTCGCGGTATACATATGTTTGCTACCAATTATATGGTGATTGCTAAATACAAACCTAATTATGGATTGTGTCTTCACTGAGATTGAATGGATATAAGACGATCTATGTATAGTCATATACAAGTTAGTGCCTGTTTAGTGTGCCAAGTTAACGACTAAGTCGCCGTAACTACATTATACGGTGAATGAGTTATGGATACCTGTCTCACGTAACTTCGCGCATTTAAATCGGCCCTTTATGCTAAAAGGTAGTTTTGAAAGGCAGAGAGAAATAAAGAGCAACTTAGTTTTGGGTAGAAACAATCGATAACTGCGATAATCAGACACTGAAAGTATATATTCTACGTGTGGCGTTCATAATTAATCAAACTGAAGAATAAAACCAGTTTGTAAAAAGGACGATGTAATAAGCAGTAACAATATAATAAAGTTACTTCTAGGCTTCGTCGAGAAATAACGATGCGATTAATCATATTTCATTACAACGTAACATTTATCAACGTCAGGTTTTAGATAAGATTAACATGATTTCTAGAAGTGCCACCCAGAAATAGGTAAGGACCATATAGGACGCACATAGTAGTAAGCGAGTTATACAGTTTAGGGTATTTAGTAATCCTCAGAGATTGTTCGAGGATGCTTCGCAACTCGCCGAAACTATCCAGCGAATGAAGTTTTGTTGATTCCGTTACCAATCTATCCCCTCTGCCGACTGTATTAACTTTAGAAAATTACCAAGGACTGACTGTAATTGATTTTCAATTGTAAGTACAATAGCTTGGCGATTGTATTCGTCTCGTATAAAAGTTTAAAAATCCCATCTCTCTTTCTCTTTCGCGCGCGTTGTGAGATTTACAAATTCCGACCAAAACGTATACAGTGCGACGTATTGTCACTTTTCTATATGCAAATTAATGAAATTACATGATAAAATCACGTTGCATATTTCAAAATTATTTATTCTCAGTTATGCTTTTTTGCATTTTGATAAGTTCAAATCGAGAATTCGACAATATAAGAACCGCGAATAGGATTATATTTTGCCAGTTTGAATTTGCTGGTCTGTATCCAGATTGAAATTGAAATAGCATTCCTAGTATTCTTACTCCTCTCTAGCGCGTCTGGCAATTCGCGAACGGACCGAGAAAATGATCTCGTTGCTCAGGATATTTAGCAGCGAACGAGATTCGTTCTCACGGTTCTATGAGTCTCTGTGTAGGACTCTAGTCACAAGAAGGAGTTACTATGGTGACAAGAGACGTCGCTCGGGAAACGGTCGTTGCCGAAATTCCGGACAATATTGGCTGAATTATTTAGCCAGTTCTTTGCGAAACGAAATAGGAAGTAAATGGAAATTAAGATGAATGGCACAATATTTTCTCGCGTAATTTCTAGAAATTATTTATCTCGCAAGTATATATTACTATTATCAATAAAAAATTAGAAAAATTATGTAATTTGTTATATTGATTCTTAATTAATCATAGCATTTTTAATACTATAATAATTGTTCTCACATAATAATAATTACTGTTAGTAACAACGTTTATCGAAAATAAACAATTTTCATAGATTAGTCTATTATTATGTTTAAATATCTGTGTAAAATCTTGATCTCACAATTCTCTTATAGATTTAAAAGTTATTTAATTTTTCGTTTGCTTTGATTTTTATGTAAAATTGCATTTAGTTGCACTTATTTGCGATAAATTCGTAGCATTACGAATTAAATTAAATTCTCTATGTACTAAAATAAAATTCTGAAAAATATTTATGCAAAAGAGTTCGTTTGAATCCATTTACTCGTTTAAAAGCTATTTACCTCAAACTGTAGCAAAATATGGTCATTTCGTTGCACACAGAGGCATTATAAGCCAAATTATTTGTTATTTTGATTTTACAGTTTTAGAACATATTTATTGGACAAATTTTGTTGGCTAATATCAGCTGATATAGACTTTTTAACTGATCTTTGGTATTTTTAACTGATATTGTACAGCTAAA
Source organism: Cyphomyrmex costatus (assembly GCF_001594065.2). Classification (NCBI taxonomy): domain Eukaryota; kingdom Metazoa; phylum Arthropoda; class Insecta; order Hymenoptera; family Formicidae; genus Cyphomyrmex; species Cyphomyrmex costatus. The sequence goes on from NW_017277774.1 coordinate 694,267, forward strand.
ACATCTATAATATCTATATATAACGTTATTCCTCTAATTTCGAATATCAACGTGTTTCTCATTTATTCAAGTGGTATTGAGATAAAAAACACGATTGAACGAAAAAAAGACAAACTGCTATAACATCCTCATTAAAAGCTGATAATAAAGGCGACGAAGCAAATTAAGTTCAAAGCAAGTGTTTAACAGGTGAAGCTTTTACGATGGCGTAGATAACATTTTTTAAATCTTTTCTTTTTTTTAACAGAAGCATCTGCCACGCTGCGCTGTCATCAGATACCATAAAACAGGATCGACGAAATATCATGATCCCCCTACCATACGAAAACAAGCAAATGTAGGATACAATATGCATAGATTTCAGGAAAATTGAATTTCAAAGTAGGTTACATGAGACAAGTTTTCCAAGACAGGCAAATAGGTATGCATACACGCGCAGGGAATAAATAAAAATGAACAATCTCGGAAAATCAGAAGTTTTACCTGAGACTTTCGATTTGCAATCATAAGTTTTACATTTATCTTTTAAATAAAATGCATTTAAATAAAATGACGAAAGCTCTCTCTCATTTTTAATTATATATTAATTCTAGATATTTTCAAACATTTACTGATCATTTCATTCTCACCTAATACATTTTTCTAATGTACTGATACATACATTACAGAACGTAATTTTTTATACAAAAAAGTCAAAAACTTTGTTACACGGTGAAATATCGCGCTCGCAAAAGAGGTAATAACGGTTTGCACCAAATGTGCGAAATTGCTAGCAATGTAAGAAACGTGTTTAAAAATTGCATCGTATACATATACTTACGCAAACGACCATTTATCTAAATTTTGCTAAATTACTTTTACAATTTATTTTTTCATGCTTTGGATATTTACACAAGAATTTATTTTTAAACTTAATAATCTTAATAATTTTTCTTTTGTTACGTAAATGAATTTCAGTTTCAATCGTATTGCTTTTTATACATTGACAATTGAGAATATAATTGTAATAAAATTTGTTATAAATTACTATTTCCCAAAATGAATTCCTATATCTGCGTTGTTTCGTCGTTCAAACAAATCTTTATTATTCAAGTAAACTCTCATTATAGCTTCACAATATTTTAAATATTTTTCCTTATTTGCGAGAAATTAATACAAGTAATAAAGAATGATTTAAAGAAGCAATTACTTACAATCAGTATAGAATTGAAAAAAAAGCAATTTATTGATCAAAGATCAAATAAAACGTTGTCTGTGAGATGAATTATTTTCCAAGTTCGATGCTCCGCACTGCGATATCATCGCGCGCGGAGATAAATTATTTCTCGTCAGTGTCTCGTTTGCGTTTGACGTTCTACCGCGAAGGCGCAGTCCAGACCCAAGATAGTATTCCTGTATCGACCGGTACAACGCAGTATTATGAAAATGCGAACACTTTCTCATGAGATTCTGTCGCGTGAACAATAAATCACAGAATTTAATCAGGATGAGAGGCCATGGAGAAATTTTGCCGATCATGATACGCATTACATGCGCGTATAAAACGCGATCGATTAGCGTGAAAACTTCGCCCGGCACGCAATCTATTCTATATACGTATATATTTCGCGAGATAAAACGCGAGCGTAATCATGCTTTTAACGTTTTATAATTGAAGGCCCCAGAGATAAAGCACTCCAGCAAATGATTGCAAATTAAGTTAAAAACATTTTTTTTTCGACATTTCTATAAATAACCTCTATACTCCTTTTTTAATATCTATTTTCAATAACTGAGCGCGTGTGCTGTGTAATATGTTATTTCGGTCTTTGATATTTTTATCATCGACGAGAGATAAATATTCTCTGAATCGGCAAATAAAACGCAAGCTTGATATTTTTTAAGTCGGAAAAATTTACGCAAGCAAACGTTTTTCCTTGTAATCCCTTTTTAAGAAAAACAGAATCAGAATAATATGTACTATTTATGATATTTTTGTGTATTTAACATTTTATTGACTATTGTTTTACCTCCTGCGTTTATCTTCTCGTGCGTATATTATAAGAGTTTAATGATACACTTTAATTTCCAAACTTATTTACTTGTTTAACTTTCTACAATTTTTACTATACTAAATGCATTAAACTTGTTTCTTTTTTTACATCATTCATAAGTTTATTAATAATTTTGATAGTGTAGTAAGAGAGAATTAACAATTCAAATTAAAGAGCCGAATCTAATAATAGCTACGTTCTATTATGAAATGTGTAACTTTCTGACGACATGGTTTACATACTGACATTTGTTTTTTGCAAATTTTCACATCGATCGTGGGTTATTTTAGAAGTAAACTTGATTTTGTAGTTATAGTCTTTTAATTTGGATTACGCTTTACTTTAGCGAGTCTCGAAGCATATTTTACATTAACATCGACGAAACAAGCCGTAAAATGTGAAAAGCTTAATGCAGCTCGTGCTTTTTCTCTTCTTTTTTTCTTCTTTTTTTCTTCTTTTTTTCTGTTAGGCGATAATCCGCCTTTGATAGAGTGCATACGCCGGCCACGCTGATACTTTTGCATACAACCTTGCATACGCACGTTTGCACGGTGAACGATTGGTTTGTTCGCATGCAGAAACCAGTACGATGACTAAATCGAAAGTTTGTTTCGCACCAGTTCCGAGTGGGCAAATGAATGAAAACATGGTGCCGCGTGTATTTTTGCCGCGAATTAGAAGCATAAGAAAAATAACGGGGGTTGTTGATGCATTTAACTATTGAGAATTGATCATTGTTGGATTTTGATGAGAATATATACCGCAGAGGAGAGAGTGCTTTCTTCGTCACTGTCGATATATGAGAATTCAATTTCTGGTGAAGCGCAAACGTGGGCCGTTTCCCATTGATGCGGTCGATACTATGATATTATACAGACGGATGGATGCACGCCTCCATAAACATACAGAAATTCAATCTTTGATCGTTACAAATAATTGTTTTAAATATCATGTAAAGTTATACTATTATGATGCGAAAATATGCAAGAGTCATGGCACATGAAAAAATTTGAATGAAGCGTAAGCGAATTGTCTAATCTTTTTTACTCTAATAAAGACTAGAGTAAAACTATATAGAAGTAGCAAATCCAATGTTGATTTTATTACTACTTGCGTTTTACTAAAATCATGGAATATAAATACTCTACAAATTTGTATTACTTTAAAAATAAATACAAATCTAAGAAACGAGGAAGATTTTTATGATAATATTTTTCTTAATTAATAATTTATTTCAATTTGTAATTTAAAAAATCCACGCTGACAAAAAAGTAAAATATAAAAATTCAAAACTGAACGTCAGTTACGTAAAACAGTTAAATGAAATGTTAATATTAAGTTTAGAAGAATTTTGAGCACTTTCCGTTTGATTGACGCAATAAATATATAAATATAAAAATATCTTTATTTTATAATAATTTAATAACTCCCGTAGTTTACAAAAAATATAAATATTTGAGAAAATACATGCACAGTCAGGTAACAATGAGATGCAAAGGAATCTTTTCCTGATGCTTAATGATAAAACTCAGTTTTTCCGAACTGTGAAGCCAATCGATCGTAGTTAGTGATCGGCTATCATGAAACGCTGATGTTTTAGTAATAATAAAACCGCTTCTGGAAATGTCACAGAATGGCTAGTTCAGTACTTTTCGCGCGAGGACGGGTATTGATCTCGCTATATCTGGAATTCTCGTGGATGTCTTTATTGCACTCCAGTCTCATGTCTAGATATACGATCCTGAAGATGTTACAAGGTCTACTATGACCCCGGCGAGTATAACCACTCTTGCGAGTGTAACCGCATCTAAGCAAAAGACGTAGCTTCATGCTGAAGTTTCATCTTCCTGTACCAGAACATGTAGTGTCCCTTAGGATAACACAGGACCAACATGTTCGACATTGTACCAAGTCGGCTCAAAGTTAGTTTACAACATTACGCTGTATGATTTTTGTCGGGCTAATCTTGAGAAAGTGGCGGGGGAGGGAAATTAGTTTAAATATTTCACATTTTTAAGCAACATCCTTAAGTAAGATTTTGTGATTCATTACTTCATTGTATTTTTCGCTTCAAAATATTACACTGTTTCAGTGCCGTATAGCGGTTTACCCTCCTATAAAGATGAAGTAGAAACGGAAATTAAATGATACACGTTGCGATATATTTTTGTTTATGATTACGAAATTTAGAATAATTTCTATTGCATTTCCTTAGATATAAAGAATCTGCGAGTAACTGATACATTCTTTAATTAATATATATTATATTAATTTCAAGCGAAATCTACTATCGGTTTATATCCGTTCAATTTAAACTTTTTTTTTCTATTTTAAAACGAAAAAAGAAGTTTCATTATACTTCCGTTATTCTTGATAAACTTTTAATCCTCTACTGTATTTTTATATTGCTCGTTAATCTTTATAAAATACTGCCGTCGCTTAAAAAATATTATCAATGTGCAAATAGCGTGGTTGACGCGAAAGCCACACGAAAGCAATTTTTTCAACATTACGAAACATTATGGTAGACAAAATAATCTTGCATATCATTTTATCACACTTTATAAGACCCTGTCGTGACTTTAAATTGTTGTCGGCGTTCGCACAAAGCGGCGCAAGATCGCCATTCCACTGGGAACACTGAAATATCTCTCCTCAATTTTAGCAAGAAAATCGATCGGCTGCTTATAAAACATCGTCGCGCTCAGTCTCGTCAATTTTACAATACCCTTTAATAATTAACGATTTTAACAAAACATATCCATTGAACGTTGAAGAAATATCACAAGTTTGAAACGAATTATTTATATACGGAATCCAAAATGCGATATTATAGTTTGTTCCACTTATGACATGTTCGACAAAATTCCGTCGGATATTCTTGATACGATTGTGAATTCAGTATCACGATAAATCGTGGAAAGTATGAGCGTTGCATCGTGTTCTCATCGTAAGGCAGCGGAAGGATATTGTATTCGGAAGGTATAGGTGTAGCGCGACAAAAATCTGTCACGCTGATTCGTAGTATCCGCAATGTTGGCTCAACAACGAAGCTGTCGTGCGTTGCATTTGCTATTTTGCAGCAAATCACATTTATATTGCGCAACGCCCGACGCGTCTGCAGTTTTTATTTCGCCCGAATATGTGACGGATTTGACGCGTAATACAGTATTCGACGTCAATCGTGTTTTACAATCACGCAGGATGGCGTGCAGGAAAGCACACAAATCCCTCGTGTAAGGAGCCTTTTCAATCCCTTCAGACCTGAATTAAATTGAACCGTTAAAAGAACAAAAATTTATATACATAGAGTTTACAAACATTTATTGGAACCATTAGAATAAAAGAAACTAATTAAAAAAATTTAAATATTTTTCAATTCAATGTATAAAAGCACTTTAATAAGTAATTTATACTAAACAATTAATTTTTTTACAAAATTTGAATTATTTTTTTCAATACATGCGTTACTCTTATATTTATATCTAATCTTCTTTGATGTCGATAGAATTAATTAATTTCAACGGAAAATGCTTCCAAATTTGATGTACATTATAATGTGCTCCGAGTCTGAAAAGGTCAAAGAATTACGAGTGCGAGAGATATCAATATAGATATGTTACAAGAAAAAGCCATAATACGCGCGGAAAAATTCGAGAAATTATAGAGACTATACGAGACAAGTTTTACAAAAACAAATTGATGTTAAAACGGCTGACCATGCATGCGCTTACATTAATTTTCGCTGAAGCATTTTTTTCGCGGTATACAGTGTAACCAGGACCATTACACAAATCACGTTGAAATTTCCATGTAGAGTATCTTTCGCGCAAGTGCATCTCCTAAAAATGTAATCTAAAAGAATAACAAAGATATCTCTGCCGGCCTTTGTTTATTGAAGAAAATATATTAAATGCTGCATCACGACAGAATTCTCTATGAACTTATTATTGCGAAGTTAGGAATTTTTTTAAATCGCAACGAGCGTTGAAACTTTTATTTGCACATGTATAAGTAAAGTTCTATCAAATGCTCTCTACCGCTAATATTTACAATACAAAATCCTGAAAAAAGGTGACGTCGGCGCACTTATTATTCTTCCTGGAAGGGGTGATGTTTCTCCCGTCTTGAAAGTTATCTCTCATAAGAAGCGATTCGTATTCATATATGCGTCGAATATGCTCGAGCGAGTGCTTCGTCTTGCGGAGGATCTCCTATGCGTCTATATCTAATCGAAAGACAATCCATCATATCGATCGAAGTGGATTACCCGTGAAACCTGAAACGCTCGCCCGTTATCAAAGGGTTATGCCTAAGCATATTCCATGCAATGGCATGCGTCATGCACACGCGACAAGTCATAGCATTGCGAATCTAACAATAGCATAGAATCTCCTAAAGATCTAGTGTTATAAGTTATAATCGGCTCTATCATATTTAACAAATTGATAAGACGTTATGATCTTTTATCTTTAACTCATCGATGGTGTTTTTTTCAAAAGTTAAAATTGAATAAAAAATGCCAAAGTGCTCAAATAAGAGAGAGATTCTTATTTTTAGTCAGAGCGGATCTTGATAATGTTTATGTGCAAATGCAAATATAATTTTCAGTTTTATAAACTGAAACTGAGAATAACATTAGAAATTACATTAATTGGTAATTTAGTAATGATGCTAATGAGCATTGCAACAATTTATTAACGAAACTAAAAATAACATCACAAATCACATTGATCGTCAATTTATTAATGAGGAAGATTCAGATTCAATACTCAGCTGAGATTTTTCGTAATAAATTTTTTACAGTGTTTTAAGATGCTTAATTATCAACATCATTACGTATATTAAATTAATAATCAATGCAATTTGTTATGTCATTTTTACGTTCAGTTGATATTTCACTCGGCATTGCAAGTCCGATAAATCGAATCAACGCGCAGTTTATATAACTAAAAACTATATTCGCAAAAGTTGCACATAAATATTACCAAATAACAAGATCCGATTTGAAAACAGGATTCTCTCTCTTATCTGATTTATTCTCATCGTATAAATTTTACTTATATTTGCAAAAATGCTATTTATTGTCGAACTATTCCAATGTATCAACTACAAAAGGTAATTTTTTGTTAAAGAAAAATGCATAAGAAAAAGACGCGCGCGATAAAATTCCACCATTTATTCGTTCCGACGAGACTGACAAATTGCTATTGAGATGTGCCTTATTTCTAAGTGGACGTTGCAATAGGATCTCGTTTCTGAGAAAACCAATTAAAGTTAGCGGCATCTTGTGAGAAACTCTAACGTGTATGCTATAACTCTTCTCGTTATTCCCATCCTTGTTTGTATCGAACATTCGGGTCGGCCTAACTTCTCTTTAATACGTAATCATCATGCTGCTGTGCAGCCGAAATTCTCCATTATCGTGAAGTATCATTTACACGAAAAGAGAAACATTCGAAACTGTAATCTCAGAGCGCGTTAAAGGTTTAAAAAAAGTTTTTTACGTTCTTTTTTTCGCAAAATATAATGATAATCAATTACACACGAATCCCTTCCATTTAGTGCATGGCGTTTGTGGAAATCGTTTGGCTCAATCCTCGCCAATTTAAAGGCATCATTACACGTTACGAGAACGGGATTAACCGGATTACGTGTATAAATGGAAAGAAACTGGATATAAATTTTTATTCACGAGACCGCCCTTTAAATGTAGCACCCACTTGCGACAAACCCTTGCGACGTCCCTTTGCCACCGTCGTCTATAAGTGGACACCCTGCGCTGAGACCAAATCGGTCGATCGGCGCGAAAAGATTGAAATTGGATGGACAGACTCTACGGGAAACGAAAAGTGAATTTTTCTCTCGTCCTGAAGTAAATATTCATGTATTTGGAGAAGCCCTAGAGGTGTACGTCTTCCGGAAGCGCATCCCTCTTCTTTCGTGCCTGGCTCTTTCCTTTAGTGCTACCCCATCGTACCATCGCTCTCTCGCTATTTTCGTTGAAACTCTTATTTCGATGTACCTCTCACGACGCCTTGATATATATGACAGCAACACGTTATTATCGTCAAGCTCACATTTCATGTTGTATTATATCAGGCGTAACGATTAAACCGAATTTATATAATTAATACCAAAAGAAAGAAATTAAGCGAGCATGCAATTTATATTGGTAATTTTAATTGCACTGTGCAAGGATTATTATTTTGTTCAGAAACGTGATATTGATTATTAGCAATATTAAGTAACATCTTCATTATTGCGGTAATCCGCGCTCTGTCCGCGTATTTTGAAGATTCAATAATTTCACATTATTTTACTGGTGGAACGATACAAATAATAGTTAATATATTTAATTAAAAAATAGAGTTTAATAGATACACTGAAAAAAATAGGAAATGCGGGAAACGCATTAAAAATCTAATAAATCGGTTCTTTTTTTATAAAAAAAAATATATATTTAAGCGACAAACAATTCATTAGTATACATTTAACATATCAGCATCAAAGAAAGTTAGAAAAAATTTTATACAATTAAAAAAATAAAAAATATATAATATAATATATAAAAGTATAATTTTCAATCATATAATACGATATATTTCGATATTATTCTTATATTTCTCTAACGTCTTTTATAGATCTTCCTTTCTATCCCTCTATCTTTTATAGATATTATTTTTCTTAAAACATCTTTTATAGGATTGGATTGTTGTTGCATTGAGAGCATTCTACACACAATCGCGTAATAAAAGGAATAAGCTCGAATCTAGCAAAATATAAGGAGAAAAGGAGAGAAGGAGAAAAGGAACAGCGGTGTGACGAGAGAATGAAAAATGCCTAGAATTATCACGGAATTTGCATAACATCGGGATTTCAGGCGCGTGGAGGAGCGCACTTGTGTCGATCTCTCGCACTGTTGTACCCGTCGATCGCGATCGACACGGCTACACTTCGCAAGTGTCTCTTCCTACTTGAATGGCAAAGACATTTGCTACGCCCGACGGCGGAAAGGGAAACGACAGCTCTTCAATAGCTCCGGCAAACTCGTATACTTGGAATGTCGATCGCTGTTACTTGAACTATCGTGGCTTAACGCGAGCTACAGAAAATTCCATCGAGTATATACACATCATATACGAACACGTGCGGTTATCTTTCACGATGGACATAATTCATACTGGCCTTTCGGATATAAGAAAACACTTTTGTATCCCAGAAACTATACTTATTTATAGTTTTCGTACACAGTGTCGTAATAATTTCGCGGATTGTCTGAGAAATTAAATATCTAATGGATTCGAAGGTGCCGCGCATTGAGATCAACATTCGTGCATTATAAATGTGTTAAATTCAAAAAAACATATGCGATAGAACGTATCTTTCTTCATCAATTAATCGACAAGCAGGATTATTAAAAGGATGGCTATTTAAATTCCATCATGTGGGTAGATATCAGATTTTTCATAGGTCGTGCATGAAAGGTTAAACTGTGCGAGTCTTTCATCGATAATCGGTTAAGCTCTTTAAATTCCAACCAATCGAGGTACCGTCTTCCGACGGTCTAAAAATCCGGAGCAAGGATTCGAGACACGTGTATATCACTAATTAACGTAAGAATCAATTTCTATTGTTATCGTAATGGATGAATAATTAAGAACGTAATGCGGTGTAACATAACGTGAAAATTAATTCCAATTAATAATGTACATTATATAATATAGATAATCAGAAAAATCATATTATATTGTGCAAATTTAATGTTATGAAATGATTACAAAATCCTCTGTTTTCCTATAAAATTTGCATATTAAATCGACAGTGGAATTCATTATCGCTCCTTCTCCGCGATTCTGATTGGTTTTCTCGTTTTGCTCATTTTGTACTGCGAGAGAAACTGTCAGTATAAGATGTTAGGACAGTTCATAAAGGCTAGATTATCGTGATTGATCTGTATACTTGTGTACTTGATACTTTTTTGTGTAAGTATGTTATTAAAAATTAAATAGCTTGCGCGCCATGCATGTCTGTTGTCTAGTAAAAATAAAAAAGGCATATTAATTTCGTGATGTTAATTTTCAAGGAATTTTAAAAATTATCGATTATCTTTAAACTATTAAAAATTCAAAGTATTTAGATCAAAATTGAATAATAATAATGTCTAATTACAAATAACGTCTAATTTTATAAATAAACAGGGATAGGAACATTAATTAATTTATTTTTTCCAAGAGCAACGCTCTATATACAAAAATATTTTTTAATTCTTCGAAAATGTTAGCAACATTTCTTCTTTTCTAATCCTATTTTCATAAAAAAGTACTGAAACTTGATGGAGAAGTAAGATAAAAAGAAATCAATGAACAAAAGTGTGTGTTATTAGTTTCGAAAGAGTCCATAAGGTACTTGCTTAAATCATACGTTGCTTTTGCGTTTTGCGGGCTTTCCATAGTTATTCCAACAGTACTTTTTGCCATCGACTTTCAAAATCAACCTGCATATTGGAAGTTGTGTTCGTAACAAAACTACATCTCGATTTTTCCAGACAGCTTTTTAATTGGATTATCCAAGCAAACAGTTTGTACTGGCGACTGCTCTATTAAAGCAAGAATAAAAGAATCTTAGCGAAATAGAGATTGAGTTAAGGATTATCAAACTAAATTGAGAAATCGTTGCCAGATTGAATAGAGTCATCTTTTTTGCATACTTTGAGCTAGCAAATGAAAAAAAGAATTATTAATTTATTTCTCATATATTCATTATAATACGATTCTTATTAATTATTTACTAAGTATTCATCATATCGTATTAATCTCAGCCAATAACTATAATTATTTGTTCCAACAAAATATGAATATATTGTATCAACTTATAATGTAATATGTACATTACTGAAAGTTATTTGCTTTGTTATTATTCGAGAGAATCAGAAAGCTTTTAACTAATTAATAGAAATAATGTGAAAGTTAAATTAAACGCATTTGGCATTTATCAAAGTTTTGACTTCCAAAACAAATCTTTTTTCTTGTAATTGCTTTTTACATAATAGCAAGAGCTAAAAATTATTACATTATTGTATTCTAAAGTTTCACGAGAAGTTCTATACAATTTGAATGGAACGTTATTCGCGAGACTTGTCGTTTAATAAGTTTATTTAAGCTGCGTGTGTGTTTCCATTTTATTACATTAAATATAGCAAGTACATGATAAATGTGTTTCTTGACGTAAGCAAACAAAACACAAATTATTTGTACGTTGATACAAAATAAATTAAAAAAATTATACACAATTACATACGCAGCAGAGAATTAAGTTATGCCAATTTCGAATGCATGCACAAAAATGTATTTGATATCTAAAGACCGCGGGCATTCTGAATGTCGATATGTAAATATAACAGTATTTGGATATGTCGGTTTAATTTACTTACACACAGAAAAAACACATATTGTACGTACATTTAATAATAATTACTTTGTTTCAAGTATTTTAAAGATTTGTGTATATATATTCGCAAATCTATCATATAAGTTTGTCACAAGCATTAAAGTTATTCAAAATACATATATTCTAAATCTTAGAATATAAATTTAATACTTTAAATAATCAAAATTATTCAATTACAACAAATTTTTATTTGCTTATTATACAAAGTCTTATTGTACAAAGTTTAATCAATTCCATATTTAAAAAAAAAATTCTTGTTTCGAGTATATAATAATGAGTTTTCTAAAATTTATAACAAGTACATTTTAAGATTATTATTAAGAAAATATTCTTTGTTAAAAATAATCGTTACTTAAAAGAAAAAAAGTAAATTGAGAAATCATTTTTCTTAGTAATAGAATGATAGTTTTTTGTGTATAAGTATCATATACATCGTGTAATTATTATTAAACATGCTATAAAATGTTTATCTATTATAAATATACCTACTAAGGATTTTTCTAGTATGGCCTGTCATTTGGACAAACACTCTTGTTCCTATTTCTTGGCGAATTCATAATTTACAATATTATTTTCTGCCTTTTCGATGCCACTGTAAAACGCAGATAGGGTTGCCTTCGTTACTTTTTACTCGGATGATGATAAACAACGGTATTATCCACAAAACAGTTTATCCTGCTTCTAGATAATGAGGATAGTTAAAATACTCAGCCATTTGCGTATCTTTCACTGAGACCTCTATTTTCGTTTTTCATTTAAACCCACTAAATTATGTTTGCTAAATTTAAATTTGCATATTACTGGTCAAGCCTTTTTTCGCACCAGTAGTTTTGTAAAACCCATTTTGATTCTTGGATAAAGCGAAGCTTGTGGAAAACAGGTAATTTGTTTGCTCTAAAATATTTGTACATAATAATTCTGTTTAAATAAAAAAATCGCCATTCACCTACGAGCAAGCGTGGGCCGCGTTATTACTAGCGACCGGTTGAAAATCCTCTCTCAGCGTAGTTATTTCTTCATTTTATTTCTCTTTCGATCAAAATAGTGAATTCAATATGATGTTAAAATTTGTCCCGTGGTACAGATGAAATTACATTTGATGCGTGTACTAAAACGAAAAGAATGAGTTTGCTGAAGTTAAAAATTTATCTATAGATGTATAGATCTGAAAATAATTTTGTTGGACCTTGAAAATAATTATGTAAGTCACTAGACATGTCAAAACTTTTTGCAGCATTGCTCATCATATTCTGAGATTGAGATTCTTACGTAATTACTTAGATAGTCAACAAGATTATTTTTAGCCCTGTATTTAGCTAGATTTTTCGATACTTCAGCTAAATTGTTCTTTCCGTGAAGTTGTAATAGTTAGTTTCCGAAATAAGCTGGTGTCTCTTTAGAAGACCCACCAATATCAATATCGACGACTTTCCTCTATATCACGTACGGGCATGTGTGTGCAGTACCTATGTACGATTACACGTGCATCCCACTAAATTCCGTTTATTCCTGACACATGATTTAGTTCGCGTTGTACTAATATTAACTCGATACGGTATCCAGCAAACGCTCAAGCGGCAAAATATCAATATTGAACAGCAACACGATTTTGCGATTCTATCCTTTGACACGTGCTCTATCCCTCGAAGTGGGTCAACGAAGGATGAAAACTTTCCGAGACATTCGCGATATCGATAAGAACTGATCGATGGAAGCGGCGTCCGATTTCCAGTTCAAGGTTGAATGGAGGGTCCCCTTTTCCTTCATTCTCCCGCATTCTCGCGCGACGACGATGCCACGAGAAAATGAGAGATATTTTTCAGCATGTCTTCGAATCGAAATAATGACGCTTGCTACCTTTTATATGAAATCCATTTATAGTCGACTAAGCCATTCTCTTCATTGAGAAATAATAATTTAAATTGATCTCTCTTTTGTATAGTGGAGGACACAATTGATAAATAGGCACGAATTATTTGTTACGTGCACGGAAAGAATAATTTTGCTAAACTACTTAGGTAGAGATATAAAACTGAAAATAATTTTGCTGGACCAAAATAATTATATAGGAAACTCGAATATGACGAAAAAACGTTGCAAAAAATTTGGATTTTCTAGCAACTAACATAATTATTTTTATATCAAACAAAATTATTTTCAAATCTAATACACCTACCTAAATTTTGCTAAAGTAGTTAAAAATTTAAGTAGATATACAGAATTGAAAATTTTGCTGGACCAAAATAATTATATAGAAAACTCGGATATAACGAGAGGGTGTTGCAAAAAGTTTGGACATTCCAACACTAATTTGAGCGTCGTACATAATTATTTTGATCATTGAACAAAATTTAGGTAGATACATTTAGCTGGATTAAAAATTATATCTATCGAAAACTATGAGACAAGAGAATACTGTAAGAGGTTTAGATACTCTAGCAAAATTTAAATGTCCTACATAATTATTTTGATGATCGAACGAAATTATTTCCAAATCTAACACATTTTGCTAAATTTAAATATTTTTAATAAAACCGTTCTTTCCGTGTAAGATTATTCGATCAGATTGACGCAACAAAGAAATGTTTGATAAATGTTACGGTACTACGGAATTGCCTATCAATTTTTTTTCGTAAATAATCGGCAGCAATACATAACAGCAAATGATTTCAAGTGCTTTGCATATTTTTCAGGGTTCATTTGTCGACTTGGATGAGACTTTATCGGGCAAGAGAGGAGAAAAGTTCGGTCTGGCGAACGAAATAATTTCTCTGGCTGAAATTAGCGTCGGTGGGAAAAAGTTCTGGTATAGATGGGTCGATAAGTCGCAGAGAGATAATCATTCAAATTAACTCGCCTTGTTAGATTTGACAGGATATTTAAATTACTGTACCGATGGAATTAAGTCGTCTGAAAAGCCGATTGCTACTTTATAAAATCTGATACTTTATAAAATCTGATGGAGGAATTTTTCGTTAGATAATACGTTCTCGCGAGGAAACGAATTGCTTTCTAAGTATCTCGTGGCTATTTATTGTTCTTTCTACGATACTTTATGCTTACCTTATTTTCTTAATAGTTTTTAATTTTGCACACAATTTCTTTACAATTTAATTTTTCAATTTAACATAATGTTTATTTTATCTTAAAGCATAAAAGGAGATATAAAACACTGGATCTTGAGCGCCTGTTATCTGTAATCTGCAAAAAATACAATTTTATAAACTTTTCACAGCTGCTTTTGTAAGAAAAATTTATTCTCATAATGCTTTATTTTCTGTAAAGAAAAAAATGTCGCTCTCAATGGTATTAATATCTTCAATATCTATCATTTTCCCATCAGCGGAAAATATCGAAGCAGAAATATAGAAAGAAAGTTAGCCGCTCTTTTTTAATTAAATATCGTTTTCCCACAAAATCGTTAGGATCGCGCAATAAGTCGACTAGCAAAGTTATTTTATCTCCTCGGTATACCCAAACGGAACTGCGGAAAGAAAATCATTTGTCGCTTGGAACGTGTCGGGTGGTTTTATATATAAAACTTGCAATAGTTCGCGCTGTGATACTCTCGCGAACTTTACTTACTCTCCCAGAGCGACTGAAACTTTGATACGTTGCGCTCCGCGAGGTATAAAATATTTAATTGAAAGTAACTCTATTTTTTCAGTATCAACTGCCCGTTTTTAATTGAATCCCATCAATAAGTATCCAATTTCATCAAACCGGCATCGATCAAAATTCGCCATCATTATTACTTGAATCATTTGCTGTAAACATATTTTTATTTCGATCTTTAGAACGCAACTATATAGTAATGTTCTCAAATTTCGTGATAGAAACTGTAGAATCATTAGAAACGCGATCGAAAATAGCTTGTTAATTATCTTATATATTGCGACGTTTTCTAATGGATATCTATACGAGTACATTAAACAAAAAATATCGCGAAAAATATTTTCGATCGTTTTTATCCCACGATTTCACACCTACTTTGATTGAAAATTGGTGATATTGTCCGACACGCGGATCCAGACGTCACGGATCGTCATGAATGACGCGGGATGAGGACAGCATCCAACGATGGGATAATCGGGCTGAAATGGCGGTTAGATAAGTTTATAAGCCGATCACAGCCATCCTCGTCGACAGGGACCATTCACGCTCAAGTTTCGCCTTTGGTTAGGTGAAGTGGAGTAAATGAAGTCGCCTCGCGTAAGGAGCGCCGGCGGATAATTAAAATAACCAAGGTCGGATTAATTAAACGCGCCATTAGGTGCGTTTTCACCTAGCCTTGCTGGTCTATAGAGACAGATCTTCGCTATAAAAGGAGAACGTTCTTCTAGCGTGGTTACCACGATATTTTATCGCTTCACTTCCGCTTGACCGTTTTACGCTAATTGTCTTTCTCTTGGTCAGTGAAATAAGAGAGATAGTAGGATACCGCGTTCTAAAACAGTATTAAATATGCTACCATTAAGATATCAAAAGTGTCTAACTAGCGAGTAGGAGTATAACTAGCGGCTACAATAGAAACTGCCGGCATCGCAAATCTTTCATGGTGGCGTATAATGAAACCGAAAAAGTACAAGAAAAAGAGTGAAAGAAAGAAGAAATTCTGAGGTCATTATGTGTAAGTGTGTAAGTCACATTGACGTGCGTAATTTTATTTAGCCTGCATAAATTTGCATGTAAAATTAAAGTTATGAAAGAGACATTATTTAAAATATTATTTAAAGGATAAAATCTTCCTCTGTTTCTCTCTCGAGTTTCTTTGTTACAGACCAGCGAAGCGTCTGAACGTTATTTACGGACAATATCGCAGAATTAATAATTCGCTAACATTTAAATAAATGAATTTACCGAGACACAAACGACGACAAAGTAGTTCCTTTTTACAAGAAATCGTCGGCCACTAATTATTCGTAAAACCGAGCAGTACTGCGAACGTCCATAGATTCATACAAATTGCATAAATATAAAGCTGCTTAAATTCTTCTCCGCGTCTTCATTAGCGTTACACTTAATTAACCTTAAATGCATTCTCCGCGTATTTCACCGGAATAGTCTAGTTATAAGCGGATTTGACGTATTCACCACTCGCATAACGCTCAGCAGTTTCGCGCGCCGAGAACGAGATCAAGAGATCGCTTGATTTCTCATTAATTATCTAAGTGGTCCTTCCGCGACCGATAATTACCCCGGACGCGCGATGGGAAAAGAACCGGCGAGAAGGATAAGGGAAAAGGACGGAAAAGGAATCGATTATCTGTCGGCGGAAACGAGCGACAAGGGTAAAAGAAGAAAATAAAAGGCGCGCTTTTACTGTATGCCCGTGGCAAGTAAACCGGTGATGTAAAATACCTTCCGGCGCGCGGTCAAACTTCTCGCATTGTGCGTGCGAGCTCTGACAAGCAAGTTTTGCCGGAGTTTATGCTAGTTGACGACCTCAAATTCAGCATCATCCCATATTCAGGAGCGCGAATATTCAGGTACGACAGTTCCAAACATTAAGTACAATACAAGAACTACATTGCATCCGCGAATGCAGTCTATGTAGCGTTGCTAAGTTTTATTCAATCAAGCATCTGCAAGTGCTTCTCGTCGCGCAATTTCTTGAAAAGGTATCGTTTATAATTGTCACAAGAGAATTTCGCGGAGTGTCAAATTCTGATTTTAATGAAACTTTGTATTATATAGAATACAGAAATAGATGAATTTATTATAGAAAATGTCAATTGAAATGACATGACCTTGTGACATGATCATGTGTGTAAAATGATTTTTTTTTCGTGTTACTTTATTATAAAACTTTTGTATAAAACATTTTTTGATAGCCTGAACAATTTTTTTGGTGATATCTCAAAAGCTATTCAAGATATAAGAAAATGTTTTATACAAAAGCTTTGTAATAAAATTACTTCTATTCATCCATGAATAGAAAACTTTTGTAATTTTTTAAATAATATATTATATATATATATATATCATTGATGAGAAAAATTGAAAACTGTGTGCTTTGACACTTTGTAAGATTTTCCGTCAGACAATATAGATTTCTTTATGAGAGAGATATTTTAATAAAGTATAATTTAAGTCTAGTAATTTCCAACGTTTTTGTGTTACAAACATCTTCACAATTAAATTTAAAGTTGAAAATTTGTTTTATGAATTACTCTGTACACATATTAAATATTATATAGACAAAAGGAGTTAATTTCCTAATCGTTATACGCTGTTAACTAAAATTTGTATCAAGAATTAGATAAAATAACGCATAACTTTGTTGTTTCTTTATCGTGATCTATATGTCCGACGTATGCGACTGCATATTCGTTGTTGCTAACGAACACAGTAACTGCGATCGCATCGGTCTCAATCAAGGTGCTAAATGCATTACGGCTGTTCTGAATCAGAGTACTAATCCGATACTGCATTGTTCGACTATAATGCAGTAGATACGGAGTATCACAGTCGGCCAAGCAGCAATACGCATCTATATTTATATATTCTCCACAAATAAAGTCAAACTACCGAAATCTCCTCTTTCGACCAGGATATTTTATATAATTTATTATTAAACGTCTCGAATTAAGCGCGCTGTAATTTTGCAAACTCTCTATATACCAATTTAACTTATTTAATTTATTGTAACGTGTAACATTTACAGAATTGCTAAAAGCACGCTGACTCGAGAACAATATTTAAATTTTATTGCGGGAGAAGTTAGTTTTCATCCACTTCATTCACTCGCATGCAATTTACGAACGCTTCAAAATAGATATTGGACAAACATACCGAAAAAAAAAAAAAAAAAAAAACATTATGTGTAGGAAAGGAGAGAAACTCGAAACTTTTTCTCGCAAAGTCCTTGCAAAATGGGAAAAAGTTGGAAAATACATTGAATCTAGCATTGCACATTTTTAGTAGTCATAAATATGATTGTAGGAAATTTTCTTATTAATTTCACTAACTTTACTACTTTTATTTTTACTGATTGAAAAAACACTTAAATTTTAACAGAGATACCGTTTTCTTACAGCTGCCCGTAATTTAAAGAAGTAATCAGCTGAAGTTATCAGTCGTAATAAAGACGATGACGCAACGAAATGGTGGAAATTGAGCGATAGCTTAAGTACAATCAAATGATTGCAAAAACCGATAATTTTTTCTGCGATCCGCTCCTTTAATTACCTTTTTAATTTCGGTACGCTAGAACAGCTCTTATCGCAAGCGTCGGAAAAAGCGCGACGTCCTCTAAGAGGAGCCGGTATTACTTCTTACTCGGCGTTAATGAGAAAATTCAGATAATGCGACATATCCGTGGAGATAATTAAGCTCTAAGGAGCATTAAAAAAGCAACGAAAAAGAACGTGTTCATAGTTGCGTGTTTGTTAGTCGTTGGAAATTAGAACCCGCGAAATTAATAAAACAATCGCTCGAGAATTATGAAGGCGAGAATTTATCTCGTGGTTAATGCGAGATTCAACCGCAGGTTTGCTTTTTGGCTTGTAACTTCCACCAAAGAGTCACTTAAATTATTTCATGCATTAAAACGTACTGCATAATGTTCCTAAACCTCGCGCGATCTATAAAACTGGATAATAATAATTCATTTAGCGTGCAGTTACAGAGCTGTAACATTTATTGATTTAAAATAGAATTTTCGTATGCAACAATTGCTGTCTATTAGTGGTTTTCAACTATTGTCCATCGAACTGTGGGATATGCTTTTATATCGGTACAGTTATTTTTTAATAATACTCGTAACTTTTTTAATAATCTATAACTGTCAAACGTGAGCGATTTGTTTTTGGTTTATCCGCGTCATCTAATCTGCATCCTACGTCGAGAACATTATATCGTATCGTTATTTTATACAGGTGTTCCGTGATAACCCAGTTGTGCGCGCTATGACGTCATAAAGCTGGCCGATAAACGATACCGGCAGCGAGAATACGAACGCGCGGGCAGCGGCGCTCTGAATAAAACGAGATAATGCCCTCAATATGAAGCATCGACCGGAAAGTTGCAGCGCGTGTCGATTTAACCGTAGAAACCGTTGTAATTCTACGGAAAATGGTACTTTATTACTCTCACTCCTCCCAAATCCCGAGAGCACTTCGCATCCTGGTGAAAACAGGCGCGCGCTTCACGAATCATCTAATTAATTAATATACATTTAGATAAATTAGTAATCGCGCTCTACGGACGTCTACATATAAATAATCTGCCTGGATTTAAAAATCAAGGTCGCTCAAATAAAAAAAAAGGCTCTTTTTTTTCTCTCCGATTGGAAAAGTGCGTTGTATCAGAGATCAATAAGGATGTTGTCGCGACGATATTTATTGGCACGGCGAATTGCCGAGGTGATAAATTCGCCAGGTCCGCTAAAGAGCAGAATTTTCACGAGAACAGGCGCGATGGGAGAAGAGAGATAAAAGAGGGACTATACCAGGGGAAGGTAGTCGAAAAAATCGGAAAAAAAGGGATCCCCGGGGGAGAAAGGCTTGCTGAGATCGCGCGCGTGAAATACTCCTCACACTGCATAATCCGTAATAAATTTCAATGGGTGCGAAAACACTTCCGTCCTATTTTCTTTCGCCATGCGACTTATCATACGCCCGAATATCTGCGTCTGGTATTTGACGTTACACGCCAACCGATATCTATCGTCTCACGATCTTGGAAGACGACTGGAAGGTATGTTGCGGTTTCCGTCACCACAAAGCGACGAGATATATTTTCGAAATATTTGGCCAGTTCGTCCAGTCGGTCTAACTCGCTCAGTGATATAAGGGTTTGCTATCCTTATTGCATATATTAATATAGGATGATTTCAGTAGCGACGCAAGGAGGAAATAAAAACAGCCCCACGGTTAATTACATAATATCCCAGTTATACCCAATTTAAGATATTTTTAATTATTTTCATAGATCGCCATCCTATTCATATTGAATATGTCGTTAATCCAACTAAACAATGGGGTTGAGCAATTTAATCAAGAAAATGTGTTAAATTTAAGCACACACAAATTTGTTTGAATGCATATATTAACATAGCTGTTGTTTACTTTTAAACTGACTACACAGAAATGGAATTATTTACATGGTGATACACGTAGAAGTTGAAAATGGTAAAATGTTAATTAACTCAAGGGAGTTGATTGGATAAAAATGAGGAAAGTGAACAGTGATTTTAATCCATACCGCGTACAAACGTGCGCTTTGGAAAGAATTGTATTAAACTGAATAATGCACGAGTTATACAGCACGAGATTTGCAGTCCATTTGGAATGTGCGCAATGTGTTGTATGTCACAAATATTTTTTCATACAGACATTTTCATTCCACTCACGACTTGCTGATCTCGACATCTATCACAATTCAGATAAATACATTTTGCTCGAAATTATCGCGTTCGACTTCGACCGTTAACGAAACGTTAATTTGCACGCGAAGGGCCGGCGATATTGATTTGTTTAATAACTTCGCACACGTACACCCCGTGCGTTGCATCGATGACGCGTTGATTAAAGCTGTTGCGTAATTATTTTGCTATCTGGTATTTGACGTTCGCGTTCAACAGAAGACACATGACGAATTTAATATCGTGTACGATCGTATGGACGCATACAACGAATCGCCGTTAATTATCGTCATCTTTCAGAGTGATCAGTACGAAATACAATCCCAATTTCAATGAGCGGACAGGAAATTAATTTACATATAATACATGTATAATCACACGGTACTGATGAGGATATAGTGGCATGCGGGGAATAAATGTATTAACGCTTAATAATAATAATAAAGTGTAGTACGCGACGTCCTCTTTGAAAGGTAACTATTGTGCATTACGTGGTAAACCGCTAACCAAAAATTTGTACACTAATTTCATAATTGACTGGCGTTGTATACTAATGCTCATTTATAACGCGCTATCAAATTAATTGGCAATTTTATATATGTAGATTGTTGCAAGTGACATTTTATTTTTACGGACAATTTAAGAAATTCATTGAATCCACTGTAGACCGAGAGATTGATAGCACGGCTTATAAATGCATTAACATATTAATTTAATGTCCTATATAATTAGTATTTGCTAAATTCTGATGATTGACCGTTCAAAGCTCTAGTTATCAAATAAAATGCTTTTGCAGTCATATCATTTTTTAAATGTCATCTGTAACTTGCTTTCCCAATGGACACTACTTGTAATTACCGGAAGTGTTAATCCAATCCGTGTCGATCTACAAGCACGTACATCGCCAACATAAGAGAAGGCGAACGTCGAGGTATCGGCTATCGGCCATTAAGCGACACTTAATGCCGTTGAGAATGTCGTAACCGTAAAGATATTTGATTTTTCTCCTGATCGGTCTAATCGTGCTATCTTTCGAGAAATCTTCCTGTAAATAGTCTCATCTATTTTTTTAATGAAATCAAATGATTCAATTAGACTATTAAAAAAGACCAATTTTTGTAAAGAAAAATAATTGCACAGTATATACAATATGTATATATATTCAGTAATTAGTATGTTTGTTAAGCAAGACTAATCACTTTTCACTATTAGTATTATTCTAGATTTACACACATTGTGATGCACCACATCTCGGATGTATTTACTTGTTTATTATTCATTGGATTGGCTATTGTATTTTACGTCATTTTGCCATTACGATGAATCCAAAGAGAGAAAGAGATTTTAATATAATAATTACATGTATACTAATCTCTTGTATCAAACTACATACATCACACTACATATATTACAATATAATTACTACTTATATTACTCATTGACATTAAATGTCACGCGGTATTAAACTTAACAGCACGATATAACGACAAATTATACTTAACGACAAATATAGAAAATGATACGCATAAATATGCATAAGTAGCATTATAGAGCAGGTTCTCTGTGAGAGGGAAGTAAAGCTGGAGGTTCGTTCAATTTGAAGGCATTATGTCAGGAGATGAGTTCGTGGGAAGAGGAGATCAACAATCGAAATGTTTCACAGTGTGGCATATAGTCTCAAAAATTATTTATTTAATCAATTATTTATTTAATTAGACCAACTTCTGTTCATGGCAGACGATAGTCCCATGTAACTTTTTGTTCATTTCCATCAATGTGGATTAATTTTAATCTTAGTTCAACTTGCTCTTCATCTTTTTCTTTAAGAATCAGAAAAAATGCAGAGTAAGTTGAATGGAGATTAAAGTTAATTTACATCAGTGAAAACGTGTATTTATGGATTTAACTGCAAGAATTCTATCGCTGAACAATACAATATTATCTATTAAACATAAATTATTTTATCACTAGTAGCATCATAAATATTTTATCATCGATGGACTAATAACGAGATTGCGATTGGAGGACGCGGGGTTTTATACTTTCGCGTTCACAGAAAGCGCAAGTATTTGCAAAGAGTAAAAAAAAAATATCTTTGTCAATAAAGCGCGTCTGATGATGGAATGCTGGATCGCGGTTGCTCCCGAGCTGCTCTCAATCGAGTTTCGTTCCACCTGAATCGCCGATTGCATTCCACGCCACTTTTGCTTCTTTGAACGCGAAGTTAATAAGCAACCGTCCGATTTCGTTTCCCCAATCCAGCTCCTCCGCGTGTAAGAAAGCAGCAACGTCAAGCGAAATTAGTTTACCACCGTTATTTGCTTGTAATTTATAAGAAAATTTCTTCCGATACCTTACTGATTGTTATGAAGAACAATACAAAAGTTCTAAACTGTATAGAAAGATAATAATTTTCCGCGTTGTTTAATAAGCTTCAAAAGATCGCTAAAATAAGCGCGAGCCACAAATCAGATGAACTAATAACAATTATTCAACAATTTACTCATTAAAATTACTTTGTACTCTTTTTTTCACAATAACTTTGGGGACTATATCATCGCGAACGGTTACGGCCTGCTGCTACAAAACCCGATCAACGATCAAATGCACGGCCCAGATAATTGCATTAGATCATTTTCGTTCTGCAAACGCAAACATCGAGAGGCAATGCGAGGAAGGTGCGCCAGGCATCAAACGAGGGTTAATTCCATCCCTCTCGGCTTCGATTAAACGAATTGCAAGAGCCGGACGTTTCGAGTGCGCGAGATCGATCTTTCCGCGATGTTAAAGGGCATAGTTCCCTTCGTGCGCCGTTTAACTCGGCGAGAACGGCAAACAGCAGCTGCGGACCGCGCTACTCTTGAAAAGGTAGCATCCGCTTGTGGCCCGAAACTATACTCCTTCCCTTGCACTCTCGCCCACCCTTTTTCTCTTTCTCTCACTCTCTCTTTCTCTATTCGAAAGAATAACTTGATGTAACAACGTACACGTGCGCAACACACATACCTACTTTCGTTTCCGCACACCGTCTGCTCTCATCTATTCGCTCGCAGCTCGTGATGCGCCGAGACGATGACGTCATTAGGACGTCGCGGTATCGCGAGATAGCAGGCTACGTTTCTTGCGAATCGTGGAAGAGATCGGCGTCTTCAAATCGATCTTAGAATTGACACCCCTTGATTCTGTCACAATCACCGGCACTCTCTTTTCCGACGGATTTACGCGATGTAACGGCCACGATCGACACACTCGAATATTCCCGTTATCGACGCACTTAAAGTCGCGCTTGATTGGTTCGCGATCGGCACGAATGAGAAGGAATCGTCATCGGCTCGGTGGGATGTCTTCGAATTTGATAATCGGCCGCGTTCCTGATTCTCCAGCGAATCGGCAGTTTCGGATACTCGTTACTCTCGTACGGAATCGTCAGATCCACGTGACTCGCAGCACCGACTCTCTCTCGTTACATCGCTGGCGGATAAAGCGACGCGATCAAACGGCTAGTGCTGTTCAAGCTCGAAACGCTTAATGAGCCGCGATTACGCGCACCCACGTATGGTACGATATCGGATAAGCGAAAGCCGGAACTTGAGGCGTCAGATGCATCGGCAATCGAATTGTCGCGATCAATTGTTTGCGGCAGTTCACTTAATGCCATGCGTGTGTCGACACGCACGGCCACTACTCGATATCCCGCCACGATCGAGCGATCCAGTCGATTATCGATCGCTAATTCGTTTCTCAGGATTATATTATTATTACTTTCTTTGCCGCGTAATCCGATGCAGCGTTTAAGTGTTACGACACTCTCGAGTGCCGAACTGAGTGATGAAGAACGTGATGAAAGAAATCGGTAAATCACGCCCCACTGTCCGGTGACGCGAATGTTAGATTTCCGCAAACTATACAGATGATTTGCGACTCTATATAAATTTAGTATATAAACGTTCTCACGCTCATCTTCGTTTAAAGTCTGTCCGACGTTTAAATCGTCTCGATTCGCGCGATGACGCGATACTTGCGATGACGTCCGATCGCGCAATCGACTTCACCACTGGCGAGATATATTTTGAACCTACGCGCTCTCGGCTCGTAGGTATTCTAGATGTTTGGTCGCTTAATTAAATTCTCCGGCGAATATCGTGCGTACTTCGTCTGTAGACACTCGACGGCACGTTATTGACTGCGGGTGCCTTCTTCCGACCGGCAGACCTCTTTCTGGGATGCCTCGTAAAATGCGTAGTTTTATTGTGCGGTGTACTTCATGCCCGAGCAATTGCAGCTTCTGGCACAATTTTCCGGACTCTCTTTCATGAAGTACTAATTCCCACGATTCAATCCATTCTAAGTATCCTTGAGCTTTCGCTTTTCTCTCCTGTTTCTTGAATTTTCGTTTGTTTGTATCACCATCGAGGTACCCCCTTTAAAATTGATTGCAGTCTCGAAACGTAGAATTAATGTGCGTTTAACAATGACATTCGACTGCTCAGTATCCCGGTCCAGAAGGCGTTACGTTCAGCAAAACCTAAAATCCACGTCTGACATCTACACGTTTACGTCATCGTTTCGTCGAGAGTCAGTAGTAGTTACACGTTGCGACGAGCATCTGTAGTCGTCCTTCAACGCAAATCGCATGCTTGGCATGAGACAGTAGCTTTAAATCATCCATTAGGGTGTTAGGAGACGATCGCTCGATGACTGCATCGTCGTTGACATATACGGGTCATATCAGCATCGACACCACGGTGTTCCATCCGCATGAACCACGTTTACGCAATGGCATTCGTGACCTACCAGCGAACACTCACACTAACATGGCGCACAAATTTTTAGCAACCCTCAAGTTCATGGCTCGCCGCAGCGAGCCTCCAATACCATAAACTTCTCGTAGCATAAACCTCACTATACGTTTTGCTTTTTATTCACGATTACGAACCATCGATGTCACTGTAATCAAGTACATATCATACACGCGATATCAGTTACAAACGCCGGTGACATTCGTACGTGCGAATACTATAATCTTTAAAAGATGCCGCGTTTATCAGCCGGTTAAATAATTATTAACGATCTTACCGCGACCGAGAGAATCGCTAATCGTTAATATTCTTTGAACTGTCCTTTTTTCTGACTACCACCGTGAACTATTCTCACCGATCATCCTTGCGCCTTGAATAGAACTCGACAATGAACGATGGTCATCCACGTCAACGAGTGACACGCGCACGAAGCCTCTACCGTCGTCGTCGTCGCCGAAATGTCATCGTCGTCGTCGGAGTAGTCGAGGAGAGATTCAGACACGCCGCACGTTTACCACGTTGTTCTACGCACGGTGGCCATCGTCGTCGTTGTCGTCGACGTCATCGTCGACGACGACGTCTCGTCAGCAGCACCGTCTCTCTCTCTCTCTCTATGCGCTCTCGCCGGATGTACACGTTACTCTCGCGGAGGAGACTCGCGTGTCCAGGTCCACGTCACTCTCGCTGCCGGGTACTCGCCCGGTCGGTCGCCCGGTAGTCGGTTCGCGCGCGTGCAATACGACGTGCCACGCTGGTGAAACTCCAGATTGGAATATGGGTTAAAACGTCGCCGCCGCGAAACGCGCGACACCCGGGAACGTCGGACAGAGACGGAGAGAACGAGAAACGGAGAGAGACAGAGGAGGGAAAGAGGAAGAGAGAGTGATTCGCCGGTTCCTCCTCCTTCGTTGCCCGGGGAGCGGCTATGGCGGCGGCCTGGCTCTCACTGCTGCTTCCCTCGACGTGGGGTGACTCGCGGGGGTTGGTGAGGGGATATGATTATCTCGCAGCATCCCCTAGCGCGCAGGACCAATCCGCACGGAACCGGCGCTTGACGACGGCGGAGGGTGTGCGTGAGTTGGTGGGAGATAGCTAGAGGGAGAAAGAAAGAAAGAGGCAGGGTATGGGAAAGGGTGGTGGAAGAGAGAAGACGATGGTTAGAGAAAGAAGACGCGACGCAAAGAGTGACGTTGAAGAGAGACACTCACGAGGGTTGGAGACGAATAAAGAAAGACAATAGCAGAGGGGATCGGAGAAGTAGAAATGGACGCGCGACGGTTGAAGCGAGATGAAGAAAGATCGTGAAAGTGGACGAGAGGGGGGTTGAAATCGGATGAAAGAGGAAAGGCGAAAAAGTGCGTATGCTGAAGAGCGATAAAGACAAGGCTACTGCGGGGAAGCGTTGATAAAGGCAGCTGATAGAAAGAAAAATAGAAAAGATAGAAGACTATAGAAAAGGGTACTGTCAGAAACATGATAAGGATTGCTCTTGAGTGAGACAGGGTGTGGAACGCACGAGATGAAGCGTGAACGGAAGGGGAAAAGAGACAAGAGCAGAAAGATGGGGTTGTCGAAAAAACGTGCCGATCAAATAAAGAAGAGGGAGGTGAGCACGACGAGAATCGACGATACGAACCATGGATCGAACAAAGGAAGTCAGTGTCTTTCCGGAAGACACAGTTCACCGCTCGCTGCAAAGATCCAGACCGGCACACAAAGTGTAAAAAAGTTGGCTGAGAGATAAAGAGACGAGATGGTATACCTTGCGGGATCTAAACAGAAAGTGACAACTCGTGCACCAAACAGACTCTATGTGTCACGAAGCTTTAGAATCTCGATAGAATATAGAGGCCATGCAGCAAGAGAGCGATCGAAACGATGCGGAAGTTCGATTCGGTACTCCGCAAGAAGTTGCGCATTGACGTGAAAAAGCCCGTGGCGATCACTGTAACGCTACCATAAGAGGAACGCGACCAGGTGGAAACCGAAAGGGTTGACGCGCTGTGACACGATCGCATACATCGTGTCAGGCGCCATCGAAAATTCTAAGGCAAAAATTCGGGCTGAAAAACGGAAAAACGTCGTGTATTATCGATATCGTGGGGTGGTTTGATTCAGTGAAAATATAACATCCCTTTGAGTTTTAGAAATAAAAACAGAATTAAATTATGCTTTGCGCATTTTTACTAAATGATTGACTATCATTCGGACCATCAATTTACACCTTTTTTTTTTTATAATTAAATGAAAGATATCAGAACTTTATATGTTTGCACAACGTTTAATAGATGTCATAAAAAGTTTTGATGTAGCAGTGCGTATAGTGTCTGGAAAGTCGTATTGAA
The DNA here is from genome assembly GCF_001594065.2 of Cyphomyrmex costatus. Taxonomy (NCBI): domain Eukaryota; kingdom Metazoa; phylum Arthropoda; class Insecta; order Hymenoptera; family Formicidae; genus Cyphomyrmex; species Cyphomyrmex costatus. Next base: position 722,261 of record NW_017277774.1, read on the forward strand.
TTGATTGTATAAATGTACTAAGTCTCATACTGTTGTGAATTATATACAAATGTATTTTTAGAAATAAACCCCTAATAAAACTAGTAGAGTTAAGGGGATAGTAAAATATGTATGACCATTTGTCCCGAGAAACCTTTTCTTCTCACATTAAACAAGAAACAAGATAGTCTCAGTAGTACAGTCAATATCAACGCCTCCGCTTTCCCTCGTGACCGTTTATATTACACATCCCTTGAATACACGTTTGTAATCGGGTCTAAATACCCTTAATGTTTAAACCTAATCTATGTAGCTTAATATAAATTGAGGGCTTAGGGCTCGTGTATGACCAAATCCGCGTATGTATCGTCATTCTGCCGTGGACACGGTGAATCGGGGATAGGGAAGGGATCGAACCGCTCTCGATCAAGAGAATCCGGGGAAAAGCGTCCGCATTGATGCATCGTTGGCCAAGGGTTGTATCACTCGGATCGGCTCATAAAATATTCATGAGGAAAGTTTTATCGGTGGAATAGCGCGGGAAAGAAGCTGAGACTCGAGTATGAAAATGTCGTTATAGGGACGCTCACCTGTCCATTTTTTTTTTTCCTATTGCATTACGCCTCGTCTTTCTCTTACCCGCTCATTACGCTATATATACATCGGCATGCACACTCATACACACACACGCGCGCGTGCGCGCTTGTAAATTTATACTTACATTTCTCACTAGATCAGCTTTTTTTTTTAACAATCTCAGAGTGTCAGTCGTTCTCAAATTATAGAAGATTAAAACTAAAAGTATTCTACAGATTATATATGGCAGAGTGGCAGTTGAGAGTTGTAAAAATTAATTGAAATTCTACTCTGATGGAATATACATATTTTTTAGATATTCATATACAGAATCTTTTTATGAACTTATATGATGGAAATATATATAATAAATTCACACATTTAACTTGAAACAGAAAAATGTATACGTAAAATCCAAACAAGAAATACTTAAGATCTGCAGAATTCTAATTCTTCGCGCGACGTTTGCTTAATAACACAATACGAAATAAAGTCAAAATTAAATGGAATGAAATAGAATAAAGGTAAACTGCGCGTTTTTGCACATCTACCTGTATAGGTTTATTTTGGAGTTTGAAGTAAATAAAATGAATGATCTCTCCAAGCCTGTGAAACACAACTCTCGAGAAGATAATATTATTGTTAGCACTGGGTGACGGCGCGGCGAAAGCAATTATCTCTTGGCACTCTCGTATTTTTCGCGAATTGGTAAACTGTCGCGTACGCATCGCTAAAAGAATAAAAACAAGCACGAATTAATTTATTTTACATTTATTTGTTATTTTCAGGCATAATTCTAAAGTATACCATTCGTATAAGATTCAATATTACTCAATATAGAAAATATCAGTGCAGCTGCGTGTTGCTCTGAAATATCGTTTAAACAAAGCTTCCGCAATGCGACCACTACTTGCAGACGGTCTACATACGGTAGCTACGTGAATGATCACCCGACTTATAGCGAGCTAAGAATTTTGCGCTACAACAGCGGTACTAATCCTTACGTGAAGAACATTTAACCGCGTCCGTATCTTCGTACGGAGTGATCTATCAAGCGCCACGATAATTAACGAGCGACCGTGAGCTTGTCTCCGATTCGCCGACGACTAGCTTGCCGATCGATTAATCATACATCCCATCCCAATTATATTCTGCGCTACGCGAGGTACGTTGTCTAGGGTGGATTCATTTTTCAACGAAATGCGTAGAATAGGAACCGGAACTCATCGATCGTCCGTCGTCGAGCATCGCACTCCGCAATTAGGGACTACTCATAAAGTACATAGAGGTGGCGTATAATGGGAGGGACAAGAGCACGGAAAGAGCTCACAAATGCTTGGCTTTATGCGCACGTACAATCGTTTTCAACGTTCGATTCGCCCTGCTCCCTTTTTGGAACGTGAATCGAGACTGTGATGCGCTTCAGTCTCTCGATGATCGAGTTTTTGCCCGAAGGGTTCTCGTATTCTGATGTTATGGAGAAGTATTGTCTTATTCTAGATACGTAAACGCATTCAACTGTATTAATGATTCATCAAGTAATCATGTTACCATCCACGAATGCATTAATATTTCGAAGCTGCTCTGTCATTTTTTGCTTTTTTTACAACTTGTGATTAAACTTAAATAATAAAAGCATATTTATGCATGTCTTTGAATTGTTCTAACCAACGGAGTGGTCTCTAAAGAATTTTGTAGATTCAACCTACATAACAAAGGATACTGTAACTAAACATACGTGAATCATGCATCCGACAAACATCAACCAACAATGCGACGTACAACATAACTTAGTTATAATTTCCCATCCAACAATATAACTGTTACTGTTACATAACTGTTATATGTTATATTACAGTTATATTGGTGACTCGAAAATTATAACCAACAGTTATGCTACTGTTAGTTGAGGTTTGTAGGGCACATGAATTTATTATAAAAGTATGATTAGCTTTCTGTGTATGAATAAAAGTTTAGAATTAATTTAAAGTAAATTTAGAGTAATCAACTGATAAATTAACAGAAGCGCGTTTCACGTTCACATTCATGTACATTCCGTAGCCGATATTTGTGATTCGCCGAACAATTCACGTTAATTACTCGCCACCTTTGACTTACCGATTTACTCGTGGAACGGCGGAAATACGTCGTCGCATTGTTACGTTTACTCTTACTATCTACGCGTATTCGAGGCGCTTCGTGGAGAAGCTTCTTTCCCGGAGGCTATCCATTACGGGGAGAATTACAGGTGGTTAGAAGCAGTTCTCATTGTAACCGCTGCATCAATAATCTCCGGCAAGGACTCGATCACCGAGAGACAACCACCTCTCAGCGTTCTAAGAATACCCCGCTGCCCCTTTCTAAAGAGAAACCTGTGCTCTTGATTAAGGCCACCCCTTTCTGTTGTTTTTCTTCACCGCCATTGTAAACAGTACCTTAACAAACAGCCACATCCCGTGCATTCCAGAAATATCGAAGGTATCGATGAAGCTGATCGCGCAGTATCGGCTTTAAGGGGCGATCGAGAGTAGCGGTTGCGCGAAGTATATCCAAAAATAGGTATGAAATATACATCGTTAATTGACTCAAATAATTTAAAAAAATTATTTTTTAAGGTCACATGTTTTAAGGCTGAAGCTTTTTTTTACCTCTTCTCTTAAGAGCACTTACTTTCCTTTTATAAAAGCCATTATCTTTATGCACTTTTAGTATAAATTATGATAAGACATGGAAATTCTATAACAGATATTTACGTTTTATCTTTATGGTCTCTTAAAAAAATTTATTTTAAAAAGTAATATCATTTTTTAAAGGTTGAGCGACTCTGCTCCATTATAGTCTAATCATGTTTAACACAATAGATATTCTTAGATCGCCGGTTAGCCGTAAAGATCGATAATCATTTTGTGAATTTTCTCTCGTATATTTGGAATTGTACGACTCTTTAGAGGTGTGTCTAAGTCTTAATTCATCATAGTACAATTAGCACCGATTATGAGCAATCAGTAATAAAAATGACGTGTACGTGAGAGTTAAGAAAAAGAACTCACGTGTCGTTTAACGAAGTTCGTTGAAACCAACGTCCTCGTCTAAGAAACCACTTCAGCGAGACCGCGCCAAGTTCGACTAAGTCGAATCGACTTCTACAAAACGTGTAAAAAGTATATTTTTCTCGTTTTACCTGCACGCTTATATATAGATTTTCACTTCAATTCAACTGTATAGATGAATCAATTTATCACAATGTCGCAATAAAATACCTTGATCTAATTTAATAAGAATTTGTATTGACTTTTTCCGCGGGATTTTCAAATTCTGAATTTATAGCATTTCCAAATTAAGCAACTCGATATATTTTTATGCTCTCTCTTCTACTTAATTTTAAGATATTCTCCAAGGATTTGCAATCGATTCGCATCTATTAAAAAAGTTTCAGTTATAGGGAAGTTGTGAGAGCGACGTGAAATAAATATACTTGCGTATTTTTCTGTTTACCCATCAACGATATCCGCGTACTTGTCGGAAACCGTGATCCGCCATTTTCCTATTGACATAAATGAAATTGTGTGATTAAAAAAGAAGAAAATATTCTTAGGAGGAAAGCGTATGAGAGAGAGAATTACTGTATTATTATATTAAAAAGAACACAAGTACATGTGTTAACGCCTGTAATTACTTAAATATTATTTTTTTAAGATTTTCATCAGTTTCGTATAATTTACTTTTAGAAATATAATAATAATATCACTTTTGTCTTTTTCTCTCTGCTCTATTCTCCATAATTCTCTTTCTTTTTTGCATACGTAGAGACGATGTTTGTCCTCTGGCTTTTCAGTTCTTCTCCATTCGCAGACTGCTCCTCGTGAAACGAGTATTTATCCTGTGCACGCTCTAGCGATGGGTATATACTATATAATACGTTCGCAAACGGAACCGATATTTATGAATAAGGCATTCAACTCTCGCTCGGACGGTGATGAGAGACCAATATAGAAGTCCCCGTGGACGCGATGCTTGATAGCGACTCTAAGCTGCTATCTAGATGCTTTCCCTCTCGCCTGTTACACGAGAGGACGTTTGCGCACGTATCGATTATAGTTAGCAAGTCAATTAATTCACTTGCGGTGATTAGCTGCGTAACTTATCTTATATCTCCTCGAGCATGTGGATTATTCGTAGAAATAAAAAAAACTTATATTATTAAAGCTACACATAAAAATATTTTAATTTTTTTCTTTTAAATACGAAAATATTGTATATTTTTTTATTTTCGCAACATTTTAAATAAAATATATAATTGAAAATATATATTTGTAAACATACTTCAATTTAAAAAAATTTAATTAACTGCAGTAACTGATAGCAATTAATTATTTTTGTTTTGTTTTAAAAGCTAAAATTTTACAAATATATCTTTAATTTTATGTATCTTGTTGAAATTGTCGAATTAAAAAAAAATCTTTTATCTGAAAAGCGATTTAAATGATTTCGAATCACGAAGAGAAAATTAACTCTTTCATCAAATAATTCTATTATTTCTGATATATAATTTTTCTATAACATTCTTTTATATTCCATACTGCAGCTTTGGCTCTTCTTGTTATCTATCAAAAAATAGGATTTACCCGAATTTCGATATCTAATAATATCTTCCTTGAGGCTATACCTGGTAAGCGATGTTTATGTTCTCTCGTTCTCTATTACATGAAATTCTCTTGGGATACATAGCGTTAGTCGAGTCTAGTCGATGCTACAAGTGAATGAAAAACAAACCAGCAAAAATATATACTACGTTTTATCGATCAAACTCAATCATTCAAGATTATTTCTTGAAAAATTCTTTTTTTCTTTTATAAATAATTATCGACCATTAGCTTCGTTTCCAGTAACGAGAATTACTTTTTCCAATACTCTTGACTACAAAAAAAATACTAACATTTTGATAGAAGACAATATATGTTCTAATTTTTGCACATATATGTATTATATTGTATATTTTAGATACGTATACAATATATTTATTCAAAAAATAAGATGTGACTGCGTTTACTTAAGAAATTATATACTGATAAACATTTACTACATGAGCTTCATTAAAAATATTTGTTTGAATAATATTAACAGAATATTTACTGTAAACATATATTTATTTAATTTAAATATAATTTTTTATTTTAAATAAATGTTTATTTAGCACAAGTAAATATTTCATTACTACTATTTAAATAAATATTTAATATTATAAAATTCAATAAATTTTTTCTAATGTATAAATACATATAGAATCTATATGTAGAATAATCGAAACAAATAAGAATTTCGTTACAATATATGAATCTAAAATTGAAGTGTCTGTTTTGTATAGAGTTTAAAAGACTAAAATTTATTATTTTTTAAATTAACATAACGGATACTTTGGACTGACGTGTTATAATTCCCTGCATACAGTGGCTAGTGTCCAATAACAAAATTCAACAAAGTTTACGTTCGACCGACTTTCTTTTTGCCTTAATAACCACAATTTGCTGGAGTTTTGTTGCCTGCGGCATAGACTCGCCACAACTTCTGCACGTTGTTCACTGTAATTGGAACTTACAGAAGATCTTCCTTTGACGGACGAACTGATCCAGGGTAGATTTTCTAGGAACGGATGATGCAATTCCCAACTGAATCTCGTTCTGGACGGACAAAAAGAGTTGGTCCGCGGCCGCTGTGGTGGCAAGAAAAAGCGACAGACATGAAACGCAAAAGGTAGTGGATTAACGTAGACTGCAAAGCCGAAGTGCCCCTTTAAACTTCGACGATGTCTATGTTGATTCAAAGAAGAATTTTCCTGCGCATATTCGCGCAGGTGCAATTATCGCTATTGAGACTTCGCCTACTTCGCGAATTTCGCAAAGAGGAAACGCGGATGAAAAACGCTATTGCTGAGGAGAGGCAACTACAAAGTCACAGAATGAAACACGAATAAAGAGGCGACATAATTTCATCTGCAAAGAAAGTACTGATGTCGAAAGAAGTAATGATAATGTTATTTGAATTAAATTACCGCGCTTCAAAGTTTTTAAACAGCAAATTTGTCAAAGGAAGCTATTGTACAGAGTCTAAATACTTTATCGTTAAAGAACACGGCGTTAATTAAAACTTACAAATACTTGTAAAAAAGTTCTTGCAATTAAACGATCCTAGCAATTAATATTATCCATAATTTTCGATTAAATAAACTTGTTTTTTATACAAATCCAGTATACTAATTTATATCATTGAAATGGGTTGCTGTAATTAAGATGGAAAATGTATGTTAGAATATATGTTGAAATACGTTTCAAACATCACATCGTTTTTCACTGTATCTTCCACAAGAAAAAGACTTTTAATTACGGCAGCGAATGAAACACAACGTTCTCCCTGTTGACTTTCTTCTCTCGTTGAATCCTATCATTTTCAAAAGAAATAACGACGTATTCACATTGGAGAAGGACGACACGTTTGCGGCAGAATTGAAACACGTGAGAAGCAGAGATACAATTGGATCAGAAATTACGATAAAGAGTAGAAAGGGAAACAAAACGTGGCACGATTGGAAGAGAAACGCAAAAGAAATCGAGGAGTAGAAACGAGTAAATGTAGATAAGAGGATCGGAGAGATAAGTCGATATCCGTTTAAGCGCATTTGTGCTGTGACAAATCTCGAATAGAATGACAGATTGTGTACCTCCTCCTATACTGGTTAACCGTCGACGGAGTTTTGTCTGATCGATTCCTCGTATCAATGACAGATATTTATTAACGAAATTTGGTATGAATGGACAATCGGATTGCTCCAGGCGAACTGCTTAACTAGAAAAGAGTACTAACGCTTTTTTACTCGCTAAAAGGATTAAGCGAATAAATTATTATGAAAATAAAAGAAGTAATGAAAAAAGTTAAATATTTTATCGATATGAAGAACGTAATTATTAAAAAGTCAAAGAATTTCAAAATCTTATTTTTTACACAAGAAATGTAATAGTAACAGTAATTTCAGAATTTCCATCATAGATTTTCCACCAGAGAAAATCTGGGAGGAAAACATTTTATTTGTATTATATATTTTCATCACTGAAGATGGCTCAAGTTCAAGTTGAAACCGTTCGTACCTTTTATTTGATTAAATGAGCGAAATATATTTTTATATAATTACGCAGAGTTTTCCGCGTTTGACTCTCATTAGCCCTATCATTTACATTAATTGTTTTTGAAAACTTGAGTCCTCTATTAATTATTATAGAAATATATATAATATTAATCTAGAAAATTAAAACGATCCAAAAGGACCGCTTGGTACCTGCTTCTAGTGTTAAACACTTCTAGTATTTTCGCATTCCAGTGTTGCAATGCGAAAATTGTCATCGTGAGCAAAACGTGATAGGGTGAAGTGCAGGCGCTTTCTAATTTCATGCTTCGCTGATAATGTCGCGGAATGGCACCAGCAAGAACTTCGACATACGTCGAGAACCAGCACTCGCTTTGGAAATTATAGTCAGCTTTGAAGCGACCGTTTCGACCGCGAAATAAGTATTACCTAATGTGCCAATTAGCTTCGTGACGAAGTAATTAGCGAATTAGGAAATTAGAAAAGATGGAAATTGGGGAAGCTTCTATTAATTGTGTTATATTAGTTTAGTCATTAATATTTTTAATTATATGAAACAGGGACTCTATTTGGATTACTTTCTATTATATTATCGTCTCACGCACACACATAAATTACCTATTGTAACGCAATTTGCAATTAAAAATAATCTGTATGAGAAGACTGCACGTCGTGTAGATAACGAACGAAGGATTTAAAGAGAAAGAAGATTAAGAAAGCTTTTCTTCTTTCATAAAAGTCAAGAGAGGATTGTTCCTATAAGTATACTATTCTGAACGACACTCCGCCAGCAGCGAGTAATACTCCCCATCGTAACATTGGAATAATTTTTCAACTTTTATTCAAAGAAAAGTAGATTAAAATACACTTTGATGTTACATTATACATACATATTGCAAGGGGATTTATAAATATACATTTTAATATAAATAGAAACACCATGTACTTCAGTATTAAAATGCACATTTTAATATTTATACATTTTATATTACGCATACTATTTTAAATGCTTAGACGATAAATTTGTTGTATATAGTTTTTCGATGAAGACTTATTACTCGAACATTACCAGGGTATAATATTTAAATTTCGAATATTTAACTCAACTTTTAAATTAAACAGAACTAATTTCTTTTGTGATTTTTACGTAACTGATCTATAGTTATTAATCCTTTTGATCAAGACATCGAGGTGAAGTAAAAATATTGATTTGAGATATATATATATCTGAAGAATATCGAAAAAAAATTCTCTCTCTGCGCCAGGAAGCTACTTCACGTATTTGAGACGAGGCAAGCGATATTCTTGAAAATTTTATCAATTCTTGAAGAGGGAACTTCACGATCCTGGAACGAAAGCAACGATCGGGCCGCTTTCCTACACCAATTTCGTAGCTTGAACTTCGTGTAGCTATAATCCCAGGCTAAACACGATAGTTCGCGCACGTGCGAATCCACTTTATCGCCGACGTTACTTCTATGATTAGCCGTATATCGTTCTACAGCAAATTTCTACGATCCTCATTCGTCTCTTGCTGTAGAGTTTCTTGTTATCGCAACGATATGAATAATTGTTGGAAATTTTTTGCTACTCTGATAGCTGCGATATTCAATGAAACATCATTATGAAATACGCTCTTGATGCATCGTTATAACTTTTTGACGGATTCGCGTTGAATTTTCAAGGAAGTTGAAAAACCACATATTATGCTTCATTCATTATTAATTTCTCATCTTGCTTCTAGTTCTGAGTGCGTGCCACGATGTTCAACACCATGATTTCCGCTTTCTTTTCTCAAGGGCTACACATATCAATAAAAATTGTAGTTCCCGTCGGAGACTTTACGTCACCTTTTACGCCTACAGAGATCTTAAAATTTTTATCATCGTATTAGCAGGAACTGTTTCCTTGATGGCTCTGAGTGACGGCTGAAAATGTCAAACGAAAATGACTAACGATTTGACGCGTGTTGTGCCGTGTCTGTTAGCACTTCGGATAAGACTCCCTAAATGGTCGGGGAAGATACGTCACGTAACGAATTCGACATTATCGCAGAAAATTGCCATGAACGAAAATTTTACGGCACACAGGATCGGCTCGTACATTTCCAAGAAGTGACGAAAACGATTATATCTCATAGATTCAGTTAGATTATATTTGAAAGATAATGCGTTCTTCTTTCCGTCTTAATTTAGTGTCAAAATATCGAATTTTTACGATTGAGTTAAAGGAAAAGGTCTGAGATAGTCGAAAATTTTTTTAAACACTCTAAATAAACAAAAATTTTATAAATTAGAACATTTGTGTCTTTTTACATAATTTTTTAATTCTAGATATAAGACAAGAAAATATTACGTATGAAAAAAATTTCTGGTTGAAAATGGACGAATCAGAATTTTCTAGTCAAGTTTATTAGAATTCTAGTTAAGATATTCCCAAATTCTGTTTGATACAATTGTATCCGGAATATCTTAACTAGAATTCTAATAAACTTAACCAGAAAATTCTGATTCGTCCATTTTCAACCAGAAAATTTTTTCAGTGATAATGTTATATTTTATGCAATTTTATTTATTTTGAAAAATTAATATTTTAATATAAAACAACATGCACGAAGTTTTTGTTTACAATATATACAGCGGTAAAATTATTATTTACTAATTAAAAGAAGATATAGAAAAATTATACAAATAGATTGTTACAACAAAGATTAAATAAGATTTAAATAAGAGAATTTATCACACACATCCGATTTTTATCATATACATATATTTATGTTTCAAAGCATATTTTGGTATGCGATCCACAATATGTTAAATGCCTCTCCCTACATAATGCAGTAAATTGGAACACTCAACAGCTTTTGATCTCGGAGAAAAGACGGTAAGGGATTTCTTAAATAAAAGTTCTAAAGGTTGCAACTAGATCGATATTTTCCCGACAGCTTGCTTGACTATCCAATTACGTTGGAAGAAATCGGAACGAAGTCGTGCCACCAAAAGGCAAGAATTCTATCAGCTTACATTGTCGCGTGCGATATAACGGAATCTCTTTCAAGTAGCGAAGCTCGTAGAAAGAAGAGAAGACAAGATAGATTTTATGGAGATTTATAAAGAAGAGAAATAAATAGGAAAAAACTTTTATGAAATTTTTGTAAGTAGTTAAGTAAGGAATGATTAACATTCCGTTTATTAAGCTATATATATAGATATAATTCAAACTAATATATATGTATATATTGGTTTGAATTTATGGGCTTCTAATTTGGCTGCTCCTGCATTTATGTCAAATTTTGCGAATAGCGGCACGTCCGTTCCTCTATAATCAAGGCGCATTCCTTAAATGGACGATAGCGGCGTGGTTTACCCTAAGTAGCACGCTCAACTGCTTCAAGCTAGGTTGCCTCTAGCGATATCGCAGTAACAGCGACTGTAAACGGCGCAAGGCAACACGCGAATGATTCATTTTCGTGCGTCGCTCATCCTTCATGATCCTGAAGTATGATTAATCGCGCGGATCAGAACGCCGCATCTAACAGCCGTACGAAGCGTGGATCCATCCTTCGGATGTAACGAACGAAAGCAAGTTATATAAGTAAAGGCTTTATTACTAGCCGAAGACGTGTTCCTCCATAACGGCTGTTCACGTCCCCCTTTTTCTCCTGTGAAAAAAACGGGATCGGCAATCTCACTCGAGATAAACGATCGGAATGGTAATCAAATGAGAGTTTCTCGCGTACCACATGACGACCCAGTTTCCAGGGAAGATAAAGCTGTTGAGAAGTCTCGCAATTTCGTTTGCACGTATCTCGGCGATGGGGATTCTTTTTTGGCAAATCGACACCATTGCGTTTATCGAAGTCGATCAGACTATATATACGGACAGAAGCAACGGACTCGTCGCTAAATATGCGATTACGCTGTTTAATTATTATTTCCCTCTGGATCGTCGGAACTTTTTCGATCTCGTTTTCGAGAAAAATTTTCCGTCAGTCTACGCCATTGAGAGAACCACTGAGAGAGTCACGAGATAAAGCTTCTATTCCCAGTGGTACAAAAACTTCCGCTTTGCGGCTTACACGGTCGCGAGGACTAAGTAAAAGTTTCGTTTTAATCCAATCGAGGGTTAGATGCTATTCTGACCATGATACTCTCCACGGAGAGCTGATTTCTTTGCAACGTCTTACTTTACTAATTAATAAATTAGAATATATTTTTATAGCATGACGTATGATGTTCTTATAATCCTTGTATATATATTTAATGTATTGTCCATTCGTTAATCTGTACTTCGAGGTCTGATTTATTAATTTTCAAAGAGAGATGAAACTTTCTAGCTCTGAACTTTTTCATTAAGTTCTAATAATTAAACAGAGTTCCCCTTTTATGTTATCTTATAAATTATTTTTTGATAAGATATAATTAAATGATTTAATGACACTAAGTTACCATAAATGATTCTAATTTCTCTGAAATTATAATGCATTAAAAAATTATTTGAAATTAACATTACTTCTATACAATACATTTTTTTCTTAGGAAGAATAATCGATCGCTCAAACATATGTATATATTATTACTATTAAAATTCCGTCAGGTCAAACAATTCAGTTATAACGAAAGGTTTAAACATTTAATGTAATTTAAATAAATTGATTAATCGTCAATAGGGCTATATCGACTTTAATTAGATATAAAAATGAATCAAGTGTCAAAGTGATCGATGAGATTTAACCTATTTGCAATAATTATCATATTAACTACGGGTATTAATGCTGTAAGAAAAATTTTCTTGTTTCAAATTTTGTGTGTGTGTGTGTTGTTAAATATTAAAAACTAATTACAAAACAAACAAACCATTGTCTATTCATGAGTATTCAAATGAAGCATACCCAAGTTGTAATTAATATGTTCGCAATCTTATCAACAGATTGAAAGTATTCTCGCGTATCTAGTGAGACGATTGATTTTCCACAGCGATGCGATGCTGATGGGATCACTCTGGACGGGAAACGAATTTGAATTACAAATACGGCAACGATAATGGAATAAATGTTATTCGGTCGAAAGCTCGATTAATCTAAAAGTTCGAGGACTCGGTGCGGCTGCACCGGATTGTTCGTCGCAAACTCACTCGTCACCTTGTAAATAGACCTTATACAATATAACTAAGGCAAACTTGGTCGCGCTAGAATTAATATCGAAAATTCGTTGCGCGTTTTTAATAATAAATACGATCTAACTTTATTATTTTTATTATTAAAAACGTATGTTATCAAGATAATTTTTATAAATCACTTATTATAATTAAATAACAATTAATTTTTTAACAAGCCGAGTAAGTAAATAAGTAAGTTTTGCTCTTGCTAGTTATGTCTTGCTAATTAGCTTATTATTCTTAGCTTTTAAAGGTAACACAGTTATTTAATCGAATTTATTAATGTTATACTAACTGAAATATTAATAAATTTAATTAAATCCTAATTGGTTATCTTTAAAAGCTAATTATCAATTAAATATCCTTAATGTATCATTAACAAATTTTATTAAATAATTGTCATTTTTAAAAGAGTTAAGAACAGCAAAAAAACTAATTAGCATAAGACAGAATTAGTAAACACAAACGTTAGTGCCTCTATGTATTGCTTTATAAATTAAAATAGACAACATTTAACTTTGCATTTTGTAATTTTAATTCACGTGTCTACTATATTGGCAGTAATTACGATATGTCACGAAATACAATATGGAATTTATAATGTACCATCATAAACCCTCGTTGCGTTTGCAGCCCGGCCAGCCACGATAAGAATTTAACCAGGCTTTCCTTAATTCAAATTCTTGGTCTTCCGCTCCGCTTATCTCGCACTTTGTCGCGAGTTTCATATTTTCCTCCTCTTTTCATCACACGCCCAGAACGACGCAATATGCGCACGACGTCATTCTGCCAAAGTCTAGAAAATATTCAACGAATATAAGTAAGCGTCGCGCTTGAAAGTGCGACGTAAGAAGGTCGCGACGAGATGCGAATGGAAACGAGGGCACTGTGACATTAAAGCGTAATGTGCTGTAATTTTTATGACTTGTGACATATATAAGCCGTGGAAGGGAAATCTTTTCTAAGCAGCAGGACTATCAATCTCCCAGGCGATGCACTTGAAGATATCCGGGACGAGCATATCTTCGCGGATGTCTAACCAACTGATGAATTCGCTTCTCATGTCTCTTCGAAAGTTATACATTTATAATTTATGTGAAGAAAAAGGAAGACGCATAAGTTCTGTATAAATGATATTTATATTAAATATAAGTGATATTTATGCATTTTCCTTTTTTACTTACTTTTTCGTTTATTATGATTTAACCAGGGAATAGTCATCTGATTTTTTTTTTATATAAACGGTTACCTGAGATACTTTTATATCTCAGTTAAAATCATTATTATTAACAACAAATTATATATCAATGATTATTTTCCGATTTAGTATTTGAGAATATTATAGATTTAATCACAATTTTCTGAAAAAAAAAAACAATAAGTATAGAAACCAAATATTAAACGGAACAAAAACACATTAAATAATTTATTATAACAGTATTTTTTTCTTAATTAAAAGAAAATAAAGATTTTAATTAATATAATACTTTTTATTGTACGTCGTCGAATAGCATATTTAAAAAATTGTAAAGAATAGTTATTAAAAGAGAGAAAATAATATTAAACAATATTAGTATAAAACAATGTTTTATACTAATAATTGACATTTTTTTCGCCACTGAGATGTAAAACTATTCCAAGTGACTATTCCTGGATTAATAATATCTTCAACCGAAAAAAAAAATCGAAGGGCTAATTGTATTCAAACCAACAGTACTTGAAGCATGAGATTTGCCTGGATTCGAATTATAAACCGGGATTATTTAGCCGTTCAGGCAGTACGAATGCAATTGGATATTCTGCGCATTGAAACGTGACTCTCTGACACTGTCGACTGTAAGACAGGAAACGGGCACCGTATGTATCACACGTAGCAGGACGAACAACTGTTACCGCCAGTTGTGTGGACCACTAGGAGTCACGGACTCGCTTGGCTACTGTCTGACGTAAACGACTTTTCTACTAGGTGCTACGCCTGACACAATCTGGACTCGTTCTACTTGGTTGACCACCAATGCGCTTTTTCTACTACCGCGTTAGCTTTTCTCGATCCACTTAAACACTTTTCCTCGTGCAAGTTTCATACATATATACTATACATATATATACATATGTGCACGTTTCTTTGGTATTAAGGTTATCAACTAATATATTTTAAAACTATAATAACAGAGATATATCTACATGTAAAAAATAACGAATCATTACAAATATTTTTGTAATTTGTTTTTAAGCACAATGGAAAACTGCAATTTATTATAATACATACACACGAATAAAATCGTAAACTGTGAAACGTTGGTTATTAGTTGGATTTATTATTTTGCAATGTTCACGGAGTCGGTTACAAATGAAAAATAATAGTATATATATATATATATATATATACATTCAGGAAAAATATCATCGCGAGTATTGAATGTAAAACTGCAATTTATCGCAATCCATACCGAGTGATTATAAACTGTGAAACGTACTTCGTTATATAATTTGAATTTACTGGATCTATTTTTATTATTATTATATCTTAAACGCCGCTGGTTTCGTTTTTAATCCAATATAGAATAAATTGACACGCGCGAATAAATATAAAAATGGTTTACACACACACACATACATATACGTATGTATATAATCAAAAAGTGCAAGTAATTTACGCTTAACGTCACATTGACGTGCATTCGGAGAAGTATTGTAAATATATATGTACCTACGGGAAACATTTTACTATATATAGATAGATACCGCGAGTTAACGCCAGCGAGCCGATTTCCTGCAACAGAATTCAAAAATAAATTAAAACTTTAATCAAAGCTCTGCGCTGTTAACATTGTTCGCGTTTACCATCGTGAGTAACGATATGTACTCTTTGCATCTGAAACGTGTGTGTCACACGATCAATATTTCACAAAAAAACATCGGTAAAAGTCGTGAAAAGTCCATTACGTAGTAATTGTATTTTACATATTCTTGAAGGTATTATTATAACATATTAATTATTGAACGTGATATTATGTTGATAAAATTATGTGTCGAGATAGTTGGAGATGTTGAAATTAAGGATATTTTGTACACCTATTTTTTAAATATTAGGAATTCAACAAAAATTTTATAGATTATCATATTTTTACATCTTATTATTAATATTTATGTAAAATTGAGCACAATTTTCTCTTATTAGTTTAAAAGTTTATTTAGATCTACTCACTACATATTATAGTTTAAAAATTATTGACATAAAACTTTAAGAAAATATGGTCATTTTGCTGGATAAAACCGTTATAAGCCAAATTATTTATTATTTTATTCTTTGTAGTTGTCTTCACGCGCTAATATCATCAAAAATTTTTGAATGATATTAGTTACCTTTGAATAATTATTTCATTTTTATATTTTTAGCCAATATGTATGGACAAAACATCCTTAAATCTCGAAAAAGTAATAGAAAGACAAAGACTGGCGCCGCGGCGGATCCAGTCCAGGCGTCTGAAATTAATGGTGCACCGCCGATTCTCGTTGATGCTTAAGTAGAAGTGGACCGGATAGAAGTGCGCGGGTCCGGTTTTAGCCCGCAACTCCGTGCCGATAAATGCCTCGGCAAACTTCATTAAAGTCAGGTCGCCGCCTTTGTACTACGGCTACGGCTTCGGTTCACAAAACTAGAGGGGAATATTATTATATTGTTGCTGGACGTTAATTAGCGCGGCAATCCTGATAACGTTAACTTTCATTGTTGCAACATTCATTGGCACCGTTGTTTCGGAAGAAACTCGGCTTCCCCCATTTTACATTGGTTCTTTGACGATTTCGTCGACATTGTTTCCGATGTCGTTAGCCACTAATTAGGAGCTGTAACATTACGCGAGATTGGTTTGAGGAAAACATAAGCGAGCTTTAATTAGCGTCCGGGCGCGGAAAAATCGATGAAATGGTTTCCGCAGTTTTACATGCTGGAATTTAAACACGCTTATCTATTACTCATCTTCGACAAAATTTGTGCCGAAATAACGTAAACTGGAAAGGTAAATTAATTTTCTGCCGTTAAAATAACATTGAATATGTGGGACATAACATTTTGTAATTATCATCGCTTTTTTCTTCTACAGATTCTTTGAAATTTTATTAGATGAGAATCTTACGATATTTTCCTCACCTTTTTTTATTTTTAATATCAAGCATTCCACTACTAAATAGTTAAGCTAAATAAAATTTATATTAAAGTAAGGTACGTCACATTAAAACAAAAATTTTGTAATTTGTTTATTTAAGAAATTTAAAACGTATATAATTTGTCTTTTGTATTCATATTACTCGTAATAATCGATTTTCTTAATAGAAATCCATATCTAATTCCGCAAAAATTAAAGTCGTGACTCTGAAGCACTTTGTGTACAATTTCGATTAATCGGAAATCGATATGTATTTGGTTAACATTACTTGAAACG
This sequence comes from Cyphomyrmex costatus, assembly GCF_001594065.2. Taxonomy (NCBI): domain Eukaryota; kingdom Metazoa; phylum Arthropoda; class Insecta; order Hymenoptera; family Formicidae; genus Cyphomyrmex; species Cyphomyrmex costatus. Next base: position 739,553 of record NW_017277774.1, read on the forward strand.
TATAGTCGTGCAGCATAATACAATATACAGACTGTGGTGTAACATTTTGTGACAATTGATATGTTATCACGTACGAAATCAATAAATCAAACCACGTCGACGTTCTCAACATGCAACACGGGTATTAATTAAAACGTCAATTTACATGCGTATTCGTATGTAAATAAGAGCAATGTAATCAAGCGACGCAACGAATCGAGAAAAACTCATAAAGAAAGTATATCATTAAATTCTTTAGAAAAAAAAGAGACTCGAAGAAATTTGATGTCACTCTCGCTTTGTTTGTTTAAATAAAGAAATAGTGCAATTTCGCAGAAAGTAAAATGTCGCGACGTCGACTGAATGGGATTTTAAATTGACGTATCCCGGAAGAAAGAAGAAGCGGATGAGTACGAACGGAACGGACGCGGAAGCAGAGATGAGAGAGAGAGAGAGAGAGACGAGCACGAAGATTGTCTCAGAAGATGAGGAAGACGGGAAATAAGACGCGATGCGGCGAGAAGCGAGAATGGACGGGATCCCGAGTAGTGGAGTGAATGAGCGAGAATTGAAGGCCGCAGCTTCCATTCCAGCTGTGGCCTTCAAGAACCCCAACCCCTGTGAAAATCAATGTTACCAGCTACACTGTGGTCTCGCTACTAACCGTTCTGATAACGTGGCGTTCTCCTCACCCTCTTCCGCCGTTGCCGTACACCTAAAAATACACGTGCATCTTTATGCGGAAAGTAAGGCTCCTAACAAACGCGGTCCTGCATTCAGCGGACAGTCAAACGTCGGAAGATTTTCAGATATTCCAAGCTACGCGCGCGCGAGACGCTGTTTCAGCTTCTCGCGAGAGATGCGCGCGAGATATCTCTCAGGAACGATTAAAAAATTAATTTCGACAGCAAGGAGCATAAAAATAAGAGCTAAGTCGCATTTACGAGACAGAGTTAATATAATAATATGATAGTCTTATAGGGATGAGGTCTGGGAGCTCTTCGCGCCCTACCGACGACGCGCCTCTCTCTCTCTCTCTCTCTCTCTCTCTCTGTGACAGAATTTAATTTTCCTATCTCAGAGAGTTGGACTCCTCTCATCGTCAGTTCTTCATTTTGTTGGCACGTGTGAAATTATAAAATGGCACAAACGTTTAAAAAGCGGCATCTCGCAAAGCTTTGCCGTTGAATTAGCTCGCTGCGCATCCAACAATAAGACGCCGCTGCACAAGCGCGCTATTAATTAGCGTGTTACTCAAGAGGCGTGATGCCGGTGTACATATATTATATCGTGTGACGTTCTGGATATATGCTATGCGCGAATGTAAACAGAACGTAATTAACAGCGGGATTGAGATATACCTACTTGCGGGTCTATTTCGAAGTTTCTACATTTCGCGATGCATTGAGAACGTGGCAGAACAATTCCATATATTAGCGGGGGTAACGTTAGTGTAAATTGGGCGAATCGTACGTTCATTATCCGCCCAGCGATTACGCACTGTTACAGTGCATTTTGTGGTCTATATAGACGCAATTGTAACCTGTCGTAGTTCGCTAATACGATCGCATAATTGATGGATTGAATAGTTAATTATTATGTAGGACTCTATCAGTGCGCCTTCGCTGATAAGTAATTAATTATGATGTTATACTATAAATCGACAATTGCTCGCATTCGACAGATTAAAGGTATATTATATAATCCCCCTCCAGATGTCACTTTTATTTTATATACGCTATGTAGTGTTTTGCTGGGATCTAAATAAAATTATCATGATCATATATATAATCTACATATAGATAAAGAAATGACTTCATCTTATCTTTCTCTATACTACTAGATTATATTATATTATTTTCATTTATATCTTAAATAAAAAAAGTGTTTTTTTTTTTTAATTATCTAGATAAATGTGTAGCGAATTTCTTTATTTCAAACGAAGAAAGTTCTAAAAATTATAAGCAAAACAAACTTATGCGAGGTCAATGCGCAAACTCGTTTTAAAGTCGCAAAAGTCATGTTTTTAATTCAGGACAAGAAAAATTGTATGCATCACCATATACTTATATTACCACATAGAAATTCTTTATCAGACGAAATATTAAAAGAATTTTTGTTTTTATACGGTAAAGATGTATAACTAGATAAAAAATATTAATATTTTTGTTTATAAATACAATTGTTTCTAATATATATTGCTGAATACAAAGATGGTATATATACGATGCTTTTCTTCTGACAAATGGAGGATGTTAACTTACGCGGTGGACTAATATTTCATCACGGTCCTGATTATCGTGCACAATCGTGCAGAAATGCAATTTAAAATGCCCTCCACACGCTCTCATTAATGCGCGATATAATTTTTTATTCAAAGCTCCTGAATTATGCTAATTTTCCTGCGTTTACATAATACGCACGCAGTAAAATGACAGGGTCTACATTTCGCAGCGCTTTCGTTTTCCTTCCTTTTGGTCAAAGCCCTCTGGAGAAGAGGGCTCGGAAAAGAGAAGAGCACGTCAAACAACTGGTTATTACGCATCGCGTAACTTCGTCGTAATCCCGATGTAACGAAGCGGTCGTTTCATAACGGGTGGACGCGGCTGGAAGAGGGGAACGAAAAAAAACGGGTATCGGACTGATATTTTCCGGTGAGTTGGCGAGTCGAGATGTCCGGGATGCGCGATCAGCATATGTATATGCGCGGTGAGCTGTTTACTCGCTCGTAAATTCGCCTCGTTGCATATTTGCCCACGCACGCAAACGGCGCACACACGCGCCCGTAATAAAACGTTTCCGTTCGCCTTTTCAGGGTGTGTTGGAAAAACGACATGCAAACGACACACATGCAGGGCGTGCGTTTCCGCGCGTCTGCTGCTACGTAAACGTTTTCATTCTGCTTGTCGAAAAAAAGGGGGTGGAAAAAAAAAAAACGACGCAGCGCCAGACTGGCTGCTCTTATTTGCTCCCTCGTAGTGAAGGCATTTTTTTAATCAGACTGCAGACAACTTGGTTACTCGAGCGCGAAAATTTTTCGCGAGCTTACCTCGTATATATATATACCGTCTCGTCGTCGCATTCGTTAATTAAGAGATCGCGAACCGTCGAGATAGTCGTACGCGCTAGCTGAAATTAGCTCAAAGAAAATTAACGATAATTCCTCTGAGCGAAATGGAAACGTCCGAGAACTCACGCAGTTTTATATACTTATGTAGATGTGCAGTTGATGAGCATACTTTATACTCTCGACTGTGCATTTTGTTAAATAAATAGATAAAAAATATGAAAATTGCTAAAGAAATATAGTCACACATTCCATGAAGGAAATTCTATAGATTTTCTCTCCTGAAATGTGGAGTTCCAAACTAAGTTTCTGTACGGAGTTATGGATTTATTATTTAGTAATTATTTAGCAAGATCGCGTAACTTTGGCAGAGAGGAACTCAATTTAAAACTTCGTATTGAAGAAATCTATTAAGTTTCTTCTAACAAGCATAAGGCGGTCCTCGCCAGACAGTGTAAGAAATGCAAGAGACCGAAAGAGTTATCGGATTTATTTAAAGACAAAAATTATATGCTATTAACAATTTTTTATATACTATAAAAAAGTGCCAATACTGAGCCAATAGGATATTCGCGTATGTGTACAAATATTGTTTAAAAAATGTCAAAGTAAATAAACGTTTCAACCATATTTTGGGGCTTCTTTAGTACAAAGGTTAAAATTAAGCCATGGCATCAGACGAAGTATTGGATTCTAAAAAGAAAACATAAAAGGAATAACAAAATGTCTGAACATTCACACAATATTTAAAGATTGTTTAAAAAAAGCATTTGAGATTAATAATAATATAAACAAATAATGCAAAGTTTTGTGTAAATAAATGTTCAGACGTAGGTACATGTCTGGTCACTGGGACATTTACCTTAACGGCTTTATGTGCAGTGAAATGACCATATTTTGTTGCAGTTTTTAGTAAATAACTTTCAAACGAGTAAGTGAATTCAAAAATAAACTTTTTTGCACGAATATTTATTAGAGTTTTAATGCATATGTAAGTTTTAATTAGGTTTTAGCATTTGTATAAAATATTAAAATTTTATATAATTTGTAGTAATACGACCATATAGCAATTAAATAAATATTACCAAAACACAGTTTTTTGTAAAAATCAAAACAAAAATTAAATAACTTAAATCAATAAGGGAATTGTACTTAAATGTTACACTCAGATTCAATAATAGAACAATATGTAAACTTTTATATTTTTGATAATTCTTTTTGAGATACATATATTCTTTCTTAAATGTTTTCAAAAATATCTTATCACTTTATGCAGCGGTTTTTAACGGGGCTTGTGTAAAGTATTACACAAACTGAGGTATCTATTATATTTCTTCTCGATAAGTAAAAAAAGTTATTCCTCTTATGTTTTGTAACGTGAATCAACGTGTATATATACGAACACCTCAAAAGTTAAAGTGACCAACTTCGTCTCATGGAATTACTTTTAAAATACTTTCTTAACTTTTCGTAGAATTTTTAATGAGCGCGTGATTACTTTATAATTGCATCAATTTTCTTTACGTTTTATTTCGTAGAGTTAATTAATTTTGCTACTATACGCGCATTAACATAGATGACACAGCATATTTTAGTACGTCTCTCTTAAAAATATTCTGCAGATGTCTCCTACTCTTATATGCGGGATGTATCTCAGGGACATCATGATTTTCCAACAAGATATCTTGATAAGACTCCGTAGAGTCTCTTTCGCTACGTGTGAGATATATCTTCTAGTAAAATTCTGAATACAACCCATCAAAAAATATCTATTATATATTCTTCTTCGGAGTATCTTTCATAGAGTGCATTTATATAAACTCCTGCTTGGTGATGCAATCAAAACTTAATAGTATCAGAGAAATGAAAGGTGAATGCTTCGTAAAGAGCAAAAGGTCGATATCGATTCTACCAATTGCCAAGTTGTAATTTGTATCGGGGGAATAGAGGCGCGAAACACATCACTGTTAACAGAGTTTGCTGTTTCGTAGTCTATTTCCACGATGAAGGCCTTGCATCAGCGATTCCAACCACATTACACCTTTGTTGATGTTCGATCTCAACTTCACTTGCTGATTTCGGTAATTAAGTAATCATATTTATTTCCACGCTTATCCGAGCACAAATTAAACCGAGTTCATGTTGCTTCAGTGTTGATGCAGTGTAATCCGTTTCCTCTCATCCTTTAGAGTCGTAATATTAGCTTTACTTATATTAACTTTATTTATATACGAATAAGGATGGAAATAAATTTGATTGCTGCCAGAATTAACAAGCAGGAAAATATTTTCAAAGATACTTTTTTTACGATATCAATTCTTAGTTCTTACTGGACCGCTAGAATTCAAACCGAATGAGAACAATGCCGCAACGGTCTAATCTAGGTGCTTTTTTTATATATACTTTATATATATATATATATATATAACAGAATATATTTTTTTGGAATATTCGTTTTCTAAAACATTTTTCCTATCAACACTTTCACATATTTTATTCGCATATTTTAGTAAAAAAATATTAAAAAATAGTAATTGAAAATAGTGATTGAAAATAATTAAAACATTAAGTAATTAAAATAATTAAAATATTAAATAAAAATGAATTAAGAGTAATTAAAATATTAAATAAAAATGAATTAAGAGTAATTAAAATATTAAGTAGAAAATGTGAAGAATGATAAAACAATTTCAACTTTTAATATTTATAGACGATATTATTTTTGTGAATTATATTTTCTGCATCTTCATCAATTCGACAAACTCGAGCATGCAAATCAGATATAATGTGAAATGCTCGCGTGTTACCCATATCTCAAAAATCTTATTAATATCGGGACGGGTTGTGATGATATACAAATACTACCCCTACATAAATTAATTTATACGAATAATGGTAAAATATCTACAGTATAGAGTAATACTATCATTATATTTGGTAATGTAATTTCAATAATTACTGCTACATGCGATATTACTGCACTTACAAGTTAATATTTATGTAAGTTCGTATACACTTTCTCTCTCTCTCTCTCTCTCTCTCTCTCTCTCTCTCTCTCTCTCTCTCTCTCTCTCTCTCTTTCCCTATAAAACATAAAACCTATTAGATATATCAGATAAATAATAAAAAGATTGAAGAGACAAATAATTTATACTTATAATTATCTTCTTTATTAAGCTTTATTATATGAATATGTACATTTAGAAACGTATAGACTTATATCAGACGTCTCAGCACAAGGTGAGATCTTGTTGTGTGCCTCTTCTGTAAATGGAAAAAAAATGCAAGATGCGAATTAATGGAATTTATCGATGTTAACTTAATTTTTTTTATCGCGTAAAAATTTTTTACTTTTGAAATTATATTACAAATTTAGTAAAAATAATACGACTTATTTTATCAATATAAAATAAAATAACAATTTTTAAACGGCATTCAAACATTGATTATTATTTCAAGTTTATACTCTAACTGATAATTTTTGCATTTATTGTCTTGTAAATGTTACATAAATCGCAGATAATTTAATCTTGTCTTGTAAATATGCGTATTTTTATAAACAAAATTGTTAATATGCTATTTCAGATTAAAAAAAAGTAATATTGACTATATTTCAACTATTGCGTATTTGAAAGAATTGGGAAAAGGTGAATGAACAAGGAAACAGCAGTTTTGGTTTACATAATATATGTTAAATTTATACATTCAATTACAGCATTAATAATGTATAAATAATAACTACGCGAGAATTATAAGACGATATATAATCTTAGGCGTATAGTAAAAAATGTTTTCTACATTACATTAGTTTTTAGAGAAACTTAACTTTACTATTTACAATGCACCTAAAGCAAGGACACTTGTTTTGGCATATCACCACGCGACTCTCATACTACCTTGTCATCTAATTACTTTCTGTAATAAAAGAAAATAAAACTTGAGAAATAAATCGATTATGCAAAAACGGTAATTGTTCTAATAATTAACCTGTCAATTTTTTAAATATTTTTGATTATTTATAGGAGATTGGAAAATACGCACAAGACAGGTGTCCGAGTATAGATATTCCGAACATTCTACGTGTCAAAAGACTCGCGAGAATAGTAGTATATATCGATCCTTGAAAAATTGCGAAGATACATTTTATATTATGTCAAACCAATTATGTCAGATTAATTAATGAAATCTGATATGTGTAAAAATTCTATTTTTCTCGCGCGATTCACATACCACTATTCTATTTTTTTTAACGGCTCTTATATAGTTATTATTATTATTACAAATAGATAGTGTGCTTATTTCGAGCATGCACACGAATGGTATTTGAAAAAAGTACGTTTTCAGTATTACAGGTATATTTCGTTATTAGAAAGTATAAAGTATCGTATTTCTCACTGGTTTCGAAATAAGACAAAGCAGTACGCAAAGTCGGAATCTTAATAAATAGTCTAAATCAGGAGGCATAAAATATTATACAAGAGATGAAATCACGAGAAAGATACGTCTCTAGTTTCTCTTTCGCGAATCAGGCACATATACAAAGTACATTTTATTATACAAGTATAATTATTCGTACTTGTTATCATACTCAAGGCACTAATTATATTTATTATAGGATGACAAGAGAGAATATAATCGGTAATATGTAACTGTGTTTTTATAAGCAGTCATTGAAATATGTTCTTTACTTTTTTACAGTCTTTTGCGATTTATGCTGATCTCCTTTAATCAATCAATACGTATATGTAACGAATAAAAAAAATATATCGATACCATATTGTTGGATTTCTCTTATGACTCACATACGGTAATACTTGTAAAAAATGTAAACGTCACTCTCAAGATAATATAATATTAAAGAGCTTGATTTAGCGTTTTATCTAACTACTTTAACAGTTAATACACTGGTATCATTCTGTAAAAACAGATAGCAGAACCGTGTTATATTGATTGAGTAAAGGCTAGAAAAGACTGGAAAGAGAAAAATCATTCTGCCTACAAGAGTTTTCTACCAAGTACATTTATAATCAATTATTCTGCAATTAAACTAAATATTTAATTCATTAACTTTTGAAAATAAACTTTAGTTAATCTTCGAATAATGGATTATAAAAAAAATGCTAATACATAGACCCAGAATATACAGTCATGGCTAAACGAAACACTTGGGAATATTTGCATTATAATATAGCGAATACGTGCGGATTATCCGTAAAATAATCTTACTTATATATAGATTTGTCTATAATTTTACGAATAAAGTTACAATGGCAAGATGTTGCTTGAAAAAGCAACGCAATATCTGCAACATTAATAATTAACGTTGCACGAAATCAAATTATAACAAAACAGTATATATGTAAGAAATAAAATGTTTCTTTAGAACGCCGTGAAAACTTTAAGAATTTATGCCGTACGTTTGCAACTCTTGAATTAATATTGTATTTATCATAATATTGTATTGAACTTTAAAAAAACTCATCAATCACGATCACTTTTGCTATATTATTAAATATATCGTACTTATCTTTCATAAATAATTTTGTCATGCAATATTTTTTAATAAATTATTTAATTACAACAGTCAGCAATGTTTTAGAGCATGTGCAATTGAAAATCTTAGAAATCAAGCATAAAAATGAACAATGTTATAAAAAAAGTTGTCGGTAATCTGTTATTTTTATATGTATATTAATTACATAAAAAAGAGAATTTATGCGAACTTGTTAAAGAACTGTAAGACAAAAATATAGTTTACATATCAAGAATATTATTAATTAGATTTAGTACATTATTTTATTTTCTCCACTATATATATATATATATGTATATATATATATATTTTATAATCATGTAATTAATTATATAGAAAAAGGAGCAATGTGTTTCTCGTTGTCTAAGTTCTTTTTTCCAATAATATTTTAACATTGGCAATTCATTTTATCTCGATATAGTCAATTATGCAGAATTATGAAAAAAGTATAAAGATACAAAATTGTATAAACATTTATAGTATAGTACAGATTTATTTTACGAATCTGTTCTCATTTTAATTCTATATTAACGTTGAAATTGTGAAATTTCTATATTTTTGTGCGATTACCTTTAATCTTTTGGACGTAAAAATTAGTAAATATTAGTTGCATTGTCTCTTCTTGTAATAAACCCAATCAAATCACAGGTCATTGAAATATAATATTATCTAAGCAAAATTTTTTTTATCAAATTTGTAACGGTTGGCAATATGTTTATTATTAAGTATACTGACTATTTTGGCACATAGCAGGTATATATTAGTATTTAATAATATGCTTTCTGTTTTTGGATTTAAATACCTTATGCATATACACCAGACTGTATTTTAAAATTTAATTTTTGCAAAATATAAAATATATTTTTAAACTCTTATTAAAAAATTACAGCACATCAATATCTTCATTGATAAACGATCAAAGAGAGATAAAGCCGCACATAAATTTTTTTTATAGCTCAAAGATCAGATCTCCTTTGTGTGTGTATGATTCCCGCCGAACAAATTCTAATGAGTAGAAAAACAGAAATGACAAAAAAAATAGTAAGTAAAATGTTAAAATTGCAGAACAGTTTTATATAAAAAAACACAAAAACTATTGTTATTAGTTGGAGGACATATTCATTTCATACTGTGATTAAATATCGGCTAGTATATTTATCCACCTATTTTTAAACAAATAGGTTATATTAATTTTAAACAAATGCTTTTTTTTTACATTAAAATTGTGAATATAATAGGATATATTAATTAATGAGAGACATTAATGCTATTTTTTACAAATTATCGGTACATTTATTAAGAAAAGTTTTTGCACATGCCTGCAGTGTCTATTATAGTATAAGTCTGGCTTTATTTGTCATTAAAATGACGATTAGAAGAGTCAAAAAAATATCTTCGAATCAATGTAATTTTATATATCTCCTAAAACGATCAATTGACTTGACGCGAAGAACGAACCGTTTATTTATATATAAAAAAAGATGATAGTTTTTTATCGTATCTTATCGGCGAATAACTGCGGAAACTAAGAAAGCATATACAATAATTACAAGAGATAATACATAAAATAAATAAATGATGTTAATAATAGTAATATAACAATAATAATTAGGCATTATTGGCACTAATAACAGTAATATCATTTTTATAATGATGTATTCGCGGATAAGGCTGTATTTAGGAAATTGTACTAAATTCTATTATAAAAATAGTAATAATGAGAAATGAAATAATTATAATTATTTGAAACAGAGAATTGTGATGGATAAAAATATTACAGCACGTCTTCGGGCCTTTTTCGTTAAATGTAACTAATGTCTTATTTATAGACGATATATATTAGTTTAACATACCACAGTGGTTTGTTAAAAATGCACGTCTCTTTGTTTAGAATACTAAACGACTGTAGCAAAAGGAAGTATGACTTCTTGTATATTAATTACAACCTTCGCAGCGAAGCCATACTGAGGGCTTTTCGAGTCGGTTGATCCGACATAGGTGCAACTAGAACATCCTCTCTATTTGGAGAACTTGAACCACCATTATCCAGTTCCTGAAAACATATAAAACTGAAGACTTAATATATTCATTCTTCATCCTTTTAAATACTTCAAATATGAAAACAGAAAATGCATCAATAAAAGCTTTCACATTTAGATTCCATTTTAGAATACAAAATAAAAATTTTACTAAAAAAATAATTATTATATGTTGAATTATTAATTCATATATCACATTAGTAAAAATAATACAGAAAAAAATATATAAAATGATAATTTATTGAAATAAAATTATAAATATCAGCTTAAAGAAGAAAAAATAGAACTTGTCATAAGATGTATAACTGCAATATATGTAGTTATTGACTGTGTTAAATCTTAGTTTAATTTTATATTATATAAGTATACTATAAAAATATATTATTCTCTAATCTATAATAAATTTTACGGATGGAATGAAAACATTAAGTCTTGAGGAATTAAACAAGTGTCGAGTTCAATATGATAACATCAATATGTTTATATAAAAAGATCTAGTAAAAAAATTTTTTCATTAAGAAAAAAATAGATTCCAATATATATTTTTCATAACACATACTTACATGAAATCCTTAATATAGTTCGTCCATTGACTTTAAGTCAGCATGAAAGTTTATTATGATTATTAAAATATTTTCCACAAAAATAATATAGTAACAAAATTAATTATACAAGTATTGCAAACAAAAGTAAAATATAATTCCAATAATATTATAAAAACATAAATTCCAGACATTTATAAGTGAAAAATATATAATATGTTACTTTAATAGAAAAAAATCATTTAATATTTAGACAATTATCTCTTATATTTAGACAGTTACTAAATGTTGAAAAATCATATCTTGCTATAAAAATACCATACGAATAATATAGAGATTTAACGCGCGTAATTTATTATAATTATTTATTATAAGTATATAAAAATATAAAAAAAGATTGCAATATAATTTTCTTCGTAATTCATCCCATACGTAAGATTATTAAAGTAAGATTAGTGGAAGAAATAATAGCTTATAATGAATATAAAGCAAAAGAAAAGCAAAAAGAAAATGAAAAGCAAAAGAAGAAAAAGAAAGCATTAACAGAAAAAAATGTATATAAAAGATTGTCAACTAACGCTGATATTGTTGCAACTACCTAGCCGCATCTGAGCTATTTGTTGATTTGATGGAGGAAGATTTTGAGTTACTCCAAACGGAGACATAATTGTAGACATAGCTCTATTTAGTTTGCTTGGCGTTTTATTGAAACTAAACGCTCGACCGACTCTGGCTCTTGTACGAGATGCAAACCTGGAGAAAAATACAATTTGAATATTTTTTAATGTTCTTTCTCATATACTTATGAAATCGTTTAAACAACATTAAAACTTTCTTTCCTCCTTCCAAGTTAGTAATTATAATATCTTTTTCATGTAATTTAACATAACATTTTTTTATATAGTAATATAGTCTATTTCGGTTGGAGGAAAAAAAGTTTGCGAACAGAAAATCTTGCGTTATAAATCCACAAACATTTTTTTATCGGATCAAGAAAACTAGCTCAAGCAGACAGAATTTCACCTACTATAATACAAAAAAAATATAAGATATACATGCAGATTTTTTAAAAACATAATAAAATACATTCAATCATATATGCGGTAATTAAAGATAGTGAAAATTGCACCGTGGCTGCACAATAAGAGAAATGATAGCTACTAAAAAAAAAAAGAAAAATGTACGTGAATGTATATTTTCGATTTTCTTATATGTATGTGTGTGTATATATATATATATACATAAACTATTGAAAAAAATTAATCAAGCAACACTAATATTTTTTTAACAAACTAAGCAATCAAATTGCAAATTAAAATATAATGCAGAATGTTTATCCATGTCAGTTATAATAAATTAAAATCACAATAAGTCTAAAAAATGCTAATATATATTCAAAAAATAGAAATATATAACATTTAGTCTTCGTTTAAAAAAATGTAATAAAGCTTTTAATAAGTAAAGCTTAATTATGTTACATTATACTTGAATTAATTGAATGGGCCAAAAAATTATTTTTAAATAAAATTATATCTATATTCATCACACCATAAAACAAAATTTTAAAAATAAAAATTTTCAGTAGCATAATTATAAATTTTTAGTCTTTAGAAACACAAATTAAAAAGATTGTATTTTTCTATTTCAGTTGTAAGATTAAACATGTTAAAAATCATTAATGTTTTATGTAAGCCTATTAAAAATACTTTCATGTTTTACTTTAAGTTTTGTAATATTTTTAAATCCATTAATATAACGAACTGTATTATTAAGTACTCTAAATACCAGCGCGCGCGCGTTTATTAATAATAATTATGCTACTGAGTAAGGGACTGAGAATAAAAAGCAAGTAAAAAAATATAATCAGCCTTGGTGCGAAAACTGACGGTAGTGGGACATGTAACGTGGTTTCACACATGCTATTGAGTAGGAAGACATACGGGTCCATATACTCCAGGTAAAAATTATGAAATAGGCTCCTGTAACCAAACGGTTTGCCCCATTATTTCTTTACATCATGCAATGCAGTAGAATATGTACACTAATATATAAATCTTTTAATTGTGCCTTATAAAATTATGTCGGTGCCATTTATATAGATCGTTTGAATATAAACAATAAATTCATAAATTTGCTGCCCAACAAATAATTTATTCACTCATCTAGCTAGTTATAAACTAATAACATTCTTCGGCCAATATTTATAGTCCGTTTTTATTTCAAGACTATCTCAAATAATGTTTTAAGATACTACGGCCTTCTAATTGGTTTGTGACATATTAAGACTGTACTTAAACAATCTTGAATATAAAAATCAAATATGAAGCGACTTTAGTTATTAATAATTAAGTTTGCTAGTATCAACTATCAACTCACATTATCTTTTCAATCAAAATATTTGTTGAGCAAAAAATTTAAGATTTCTATTAATATTTGAACAATATAGTATGTCTATAAATAATTTAACTCTTTTATATTTCAATGTGATCAAATAATAGAATCATCTAACTACAACAGTAGAAGAGAAGAAAGAAGTCAGTCCTCACACCTTTTATAACATTTGATAAATATCCCATAAAAGACAATTTACTATTTATCCTAATATGTAGACAGACTACTATTACTTTTTAGTTACTATAGTATAATGTTAAAATACTGATATATATAAACTGGCAAAGAGAATGCATAATTATCGTTATCATCCCATACGTAAGATTATTAAAGTAAGATTAGTGGAAGAAATAATAGCTTATAATGAATATAAAGCAAAAGAAAAGCAAAAAGAAAATGAAAAGCAAAAGAAGAAAAAGAAAGCATTAACAGAAAAAAATGTATATAAAAGATTGTCAACTAACGCTGATATTGTTGCAACTACCTAGCCGCATCTGAGCTATTTGTTGATTTGATGGAGGAAGATTTTGAGTTACTCCAAACGGAGACATAATTGTAGACATAGCTCTATTTAGTTTGCTTGGCGTTTTATTGAAACTAAACGCTCGACCGACTCTGGCTCTTGTACGAGATGCAAACCTGGAGAAAAATACAATTTGAATATTTTTTAATGTTCTTTCTCATATACTTATGAAATCGTTTAAACAACATTAAAACTTTCTTTCCTCCTTCCAAGTTAGTAATTATAATATCTTTTTCATGTAATTTAACATAACATTTTTTTATATAGTAATATAGTCTATTTCGGTTGGAGGAAAAAAAGTTTGCGAACAGAAAATCTTGCGTTATAAATCCACAAACATTTTTTTATCGGATCAAGAAAACTAGCTCAAGCAGACAGAATTTCACCTACTATAATACAAAAAAAATATAAGATATACATGCAGATTTTTTAAAAACATAATAAAATACATTCAATCATATATGCGGTAATTAAAGATAGTGAAAATTGCACCGTGGCTGCACAATAAGAGAAATGATAGCTACTAAAAAAAAAAAGAAAAATGTACGTGAATGTATATTTTTGATTTTCTTATATGTATGTGTGTGTATATATATATATATACATAAACTATTGAAAAAAATTAATCAAGCAACACTAATATTTTTTTAACAAACTAAGCAATCAAATTGCAAATTAAAATATAATGCAGAATGTTTATCCATGTCAGTTATAATAAATTAAAATCACAATAAGTCTAAAAAATGCTAATATATATTCAAAAAATAGAAATATATAACATTTAGTCTTCGTTTAAAAAAATGTAATAAAGCTTTTAATAAGTAAAGCTTAATTATGTTACATTATACTTGAATTAATTGAATGGGCCAAAAAATTATTTTTAAATAAAATTATATCTATATTCATCACACCATAAAACAAAATTTTAAAAATAAAAATTTTCAGTAGCATAATTATAAATTTTTAGTCTTTAGAAACACAAATTAAAAAGATTGTATTTTTCTATTTCAGTTGTAAGATTAAACATGTTAAAAATCATTAATGTTTTATGTAAGCCTATTAAAAATACTTTCATGTTTTACTTTAAGTTTTGTAATATTTTTAAATCCATTAATATAACGAACTGTATTATTAAGTACTCTAAATACCAGCGCGCGCGCGTTTATTAATAATAATTATGCTACTGAGTAAGGGACTGAGAATAAAAAGCAAGTAAAAAAATATAATCAGCCTTGGTGCGAAAACTGACGGTAGTGGGACATGTAACGTGGTTTCACACATGCTATTGAGTAGGAAGACATACGGGTCCATATACTCCAGGTAAAAATTATGAAATAGGCTCCTGTAACCAAACGGTTTGCCCCATTATTTCTTTACATCATGCAATGCAGTAGAATATGTACACTAATATATAAATCTTTTAATTGTGCCTTATAAAATTATGTCGGTGCCATTTATATAGATCGTTTGAATATAAACAATAAATTCATAAATTTGCTGCCCAACAAATAATTTATTCACTCATCTAGCTAGTTATAAACTAATAACATTCTTCGGCCAATATTTATAGTCCGTTTTTATTTCAAGACTATCTCAAATAATGTTTTAAGATACTACGGCCTTCTAATTGGTTTGTGACATATTAAGACTGTACTTAAACAATCTTGAATATAAAAATCAAATATGAAGCGACTTTAGTTATTAATAATTAAGTTTGCTAGTATCAACTATCAACTCACATTATCTTTTCAATCAAAATATTTGTTGAGCAAAAAATTTAAGATTTCTATTAATATTTGAACAATATAGTATGTCTATAAATAATTTAACTCTTTTATATTTCAATGTGATCAAATAATAGAATCATCTAACTACAACAGTAGAAGAGAAGAAAGAAGTCAGTCCTCACACCTTTTATAACATTTGATAAATATCCCATAAAAGACAATTTACTATTTATCCTAATATGTAGACAGACTACTATTACTTTTTAGTTACTATAGTATAATGTTAAAATACTGATATATATAAACTGGCAAAGAGAATGCATAATTATCGTTTCAAAACACAAATATACTTACTTAATTGTTTTCTTTAATGTTCCTGATGCCACATCGCTAGTACCAACTTCAAGCTGATGCGAATCGTATCTAATGAGTAACGTATCCTGATGAACAAAGAATAAATAGTATGACATTTAAACTAAATTTATAGCTTGCCAGTGGACAAAAACAGAAATTACAGGAGATAAAATCAACTATCTTTGCATTTTTTTTTTTTTTAGTGCAATCCATTTAAAACTATAAATGTTTCGTTGATCAATCAAAGGAAAAGACTTTTACGAATTGATCAATTAAAGAATGCTTCAAAGCATTTGCAACGTTAGGTGGATCGCACCCTTTAAGTTCGCCTAACATAAACTGCTGACAGAATTAAGATGCAATGGCATATTGATGACAGAATTTATCAAATGATAAATCCTTCTATCAGGCAATTGCATTAATGCCATCTTAGTTTGCTAAATTTTTACTAACACTTTATCAAGACTATTTATATGTAATAAACCTTGCATCAATTTATACTTTTTTTGCCAATAAAATTTGCGATAAACTTTATAAAATTTTTATATAAGTAAATAATATATAACTTACAGCATCAGCTACACGCACAGCAAGAGCCATCTGTCTGCACAAAGTCTGTAGGTAATTCGTTTTGTTTACTTCTTCATCAGTAATTATAAACGAAAAGAATTTTTCCTTCAGTTCTTGAGTCCCTCGTACCACGAGTGCGAACACTTTGTGACATTCTGAAAGAATTGTATAACTAGTTATAATTTTTATTTCATAATGTGCATATTTTATATACATATCAATATTTACGTACCGTCAGTTTCTCGTATATCCACGACTTTTCTTATAGTACTTAGCGACAACATTTTGATATGCTTATACGGTTTTCCTTGGCTTAGTTTAATTGATTGTAAGCCATTTATAGTATTAGGACTCTTTAACGAGTTGAAAGCTTTTGATCTTTTCTTGCATATTTCGAGAGTATCGGTAAACAGGAATAACACTAAATGATCACCTCGTCCGCTAAGACCTTCCGTAACTTCCATTACATCACATTTACTGATAAATGACCTATGCGAGGAAACTAAATGCGGTGGACAATTATCAATCTCATTAAAGATATCGAACATTGCTAACTGGCGCTCCGTTTTCCTTTTGTCCTCATTTATATACGTCATCACTTTTTTAATACAGCTAATAGAAGCTTCTAATGCGCTATAGTCTGGATTACTTTTGTCCGTATGCTTAAGAATATCTATAAAAAATAAAAGCATTTCGTTGGTGTTCGCAAAAATTTATAATACATAATATTATTTGAAAGTAATTAATCTTACCGCTTAATAATAAACTAATACTGGGTAACCTTTGTATTGGTTTAATTAACAGCTCCTTTAAGCTTTGTCTACCGCATTCCGGTATTGTCTGGCAATTTTTTAAAAAGGCATGAAATCGTGGTTTGTTTTGATCGCACTCTTCCAACATCTGTTTTGTATTTTCAAAGAAATTTACATATGGAGGATACGCTTTAACCAAATCTGGTTCAAACTTTAGAAATATTTCGCCAATACTGATGTCCTCTGTCCAATGAGCGGCACTACAATGCAATGCCTCCAACAACTGTTTATGAACGTCATAAATAGGTGGAAAATTACCAAATATAATTTTTACTTCTGTGCTGTTTAGCAACTCTTTCCCACTTTTACCTATGAGATTTTCCAATGGCAATTTGAATAGCTGTAAAATATTATATAAATGTAGATTATATTAAAAATTTTAATAGAAATATATAATGATTTAATATACAAATACTTACCGTCATAATTGTATTAAGGATACCTACATAATTGGCCTCAGTCTCTACTAATTCAAGAAAGACTTTATGACGTTGCGACAAATTTTCTTTAACTATCGGTAAATGTTCTGTAGCAACAGATTCTACCTCTGAAATAGTTGAATTAGCAATAAATAATTTTAATACAATCTTCCTTTTCATTTGGTTCATTTTACAAGTAAAAGTATATATTGCATTTTTAAATATTAATTTTTGCAATACAATCTGACATTAAACTTTTTACAGCTTCTTAGCCTTGATATTCTAATTTTGTTCGAATTAAACTTTTTATGTATCATATTAAAAGAGCACTTTTATTTCATTGATAAAAAATTAATTTATTATAACACAAAAAATATTAATACTTAATTATGTTTAATGAACAGTTCAAAAGAGACACCAAACTATTATTTATTGATATATCAAAATAATAATGTATCATTTTGGTAACTTTATTGTAAGTGTTAATCAACATATATTTAAATTTTTTTTTTTATTTTGATATATTATATCTTATACACAGATTTAAATACGCGTGTAAAACTGAAAAAAATAATGTTGAATGCATACCGTCTAACAATTGTTTATCTGGACTCGCTGTACAATCCAAAAAGCTTCCACTGACACTGGCTGGTGAATCTGCTCCATTTTGTAACAAATTAGATAATGGACCACCTAACCAACAGGGGTGCTTTGACAATGTTACATTCTGTGATACAATCTGTTGACTGTCTCGTCTACCCGTCACAGTAGGAGACAGAACTTTTTCTAGATACTAAACAACACACAATTCTGTTTATCAAACAATAATAAGAATATTTAAGAAATTTATTGTTATTAACTTACATGTTCAAATAGATATTCTTTCTCATCAGCGGCTGCCTCATTCTGTACAGATGTCCAAAACCATCCGGTTTTGACTATAAATGCAGATACTGACACTAAATTTGGTAGTACATTTACATTGGACTCATCAACGACCTGTAAAAACATTGTCATTATTATACTTTATTACGGTGGACCATTTACAGTCGGATGTATAGTCACTAGACAATTATACAATTTGACAAAATTTTGTACAACACGTGTACATCACAATTTTCATACACCAAATTTTCAAAAGACAATATCATGTACTGTATATACCATACATTGATACACATATACAATGTACACATCGAACATTTTGTATATAAATATGAATTCTAGGTAAACAGGACGTTCACATGAGACAACAGAAATGTATGAATAAATTATCTATATCACAAAAATTAATTTTTAATTTAACTTATGTATTGTGTGTGTGTGTGTGTGTGTGTGTGTTTCCGTGTCCATCAAATATTTTTTATTTAAATTAGTAAATACTGTATATACTTTGTAAGTCGCTTCTTTTTACATCACATATAATTAAAAGTAAAATTATTTTCCTTCACAGATAAAATTGCTAAACCTTTGTAATATCTTTCAAACAAACAAACAAAAAAATAAATAAATAAATACCACGAGTAATTTATCCTGTATCTTCAAATCTGAGCACTCGGTTTTCAAATCATGTGGTGCAGATGATACATTGTTATTTTTTCCATCAAATATAGAAGTATTTTGTAAGTTGTGTTTAGTATTTGAAATTTTTGTAGGCATTGGGAAAGACTTGGATAATGATGTATATTTATTTTTGAAAAGAGTTTTCTCGGGAGGACGATAGCACGAACTGATGGAAATATTTTCTCTACTGTCAGACAGTATTGGACAGAAAGAGAAATGACTAATTTTTGAGAAAAAAGATGTGTGTGATTTAGATAAATGCCTATTTCTTTCACCTAATGAATTGTGCAAAAAAGTATCACTATATTGTTCCTCGTTATGTTTCAATATATTCGGATACGAGAGCGTTTTCATAAATTTATACTTTTCAAGCGTCGCCATTTTATGAACAAATGTACAAGAATTAGTTTTTCTCCATTTTATATATCGTTTGGGAATTATTTTACTTTTTGATGTATTATTCTGTACGTAATGAATATTTTTACGATATTTTAAAGATAATGTATTATTGCTTACTGGTGACACACAAGGATTATATTCGTTATTTTTTTCGTAAGATGGTAACGATTTTAAATCATCTAGTTTATCTGGAAAGTTTGACAAATTTTCACAAAGAGATACTCCGTTATCAAACAAAGAACTTTCAGAAATATAGAATTTAACATTTTTATTGTTTCTAATTGTCGATGGTATTGGAACTGAATATTTATTAGACATAAAAATCGTTGAAGATGAATTAGATGATCTGGTTATGTCTACACCAGAATCACTTTGCTCTGTGAAAGAATGGTACAAGTTTCCAGATTTAATAATTGAATTTTGCAAATCATGACAATTATCGTTCATACTAATAGCAGAATCTTGACTGATATCATATATGGAAACGAGGTCGTTCCATTGATTATTATATTCTACATCATGTGTATACGAAAGCAATGAATTGTTTTTCGATGAAGGATAACTCGATATATTACTATAATCAGTTTTTGTTGTATTAAAAATTGCGTTTGAATAAGGATAAAGAGAAGAAGGAGTTGGTTTAATATACGTTAAGGAAGGTAGATTATTGGATGTATTTTTAAGATATAAGTCCACATTTGCTCTCTTGTAGAAAAGGCCGGATATATCTACCACCTAAAGCATGTGTACATTTATGTAATACATAAATGTTTGTATATGTGATATAGTGTCATATAAATAAATTTATATACAGAAAATTATTTATAAATAATGTAAAAATTATACGAATTAACTTACGACATGAGTGCAACTCGGATCATCGATCTCAGTGGGTTCGCCGCCCTGTTGTTCCAGAACCTCACACATATGTTTCTTCTCTTCTTCAGGAAAACCAGAAAAACATACTTTTGCCCCATAAAATGGCTTTAGCTTGTAAGTTGCTATCTGTAATTAGAATTAAGTGTGTTTTTAAGACTAAGGAAATTCTTATCATAATGTCACCATTAAAACTCGAATGAGAACACTACATCGCTTTGTTATCATACTAAGCGCTCAGAGATAGCAATAGAGAGATATATATATATATATACAATGCAGATTCTGCACTACGATTGTTTGTTCACGTACATATACACATGCGTATTTTCTTTATCTTTTTATTGCTACCTTCAGTGGCACTCAGCAAATTGCGCGTTGTGTTAGTGCCTTAAAGGCGCTAGAATTATATATTAAAATTAAAAATTAGAATTTATTTGAATGTTATACATAATAAAATAATTATAATTATTATAAATTAATGTTTTAATTATTTTATTTAATCAAACATTTTCATAAATTATTAAAATTTATCTTGGAATTATTATCTCTACTAACACTTACCAATTCCTCATTGTTCGCATACGTGGAGATATCGTCTTTGGCAGTCCACAATGCTATCACCCATTCTATCGACATGATAGGCAATCCAAATGTGTCAGCGTATCTGTACTTTTCTCCACTGCAATGATTTGCAATAAGATGCGTCACTTTAATACCCATCTCTTTTCGGATGCTGCCTCCCATATTAAGAATCATATTAGCTAACTTGCGCTGTTAAGAAATACAATATCTTATAAAAATATGAAATACACATAAATTAATAACATTATAAAAATTGTAAATAATGGACTGACCAGTTCATCCTCTCTAGCCCGAAATCCGCTAAATACCACTATTGTGCCTACCATAGCTTGTGTGTACATTGGTCTTTTAATACTGGGTAATGGTTCTTTTTTCTCTGCCAATTGTAGCAAAGCCGTAGGTCCCAGTACTCTAAAAAAATGTAAGGCAAACGAATAACCATTAGAATTTTTTGTTTAATATTAGAATTATAAATGAGATACATTCAACCATTTTAAACATTACAAACTATAATATATTAACTACAATATATATGTACAAACCTATGAGCACTCTTGCATAAAGCATCATATTCGGATCCTTCAAATTGTTTGAGTATAAAATAGGTATTGTAGGTAGTGTCTTCAATATATTCTGTGCCAGTTTCAGATTTAAATATTGGCACTTTGAATTGCTGAGCAGCAACATTAAGCGCAGGATCATTACAGGTTGCACCAACTAAGCATATCCTCTTCTTGCGTGGTATTATTAAGGCTGATAACAAATAATTGTCATTAAACTTTTATCATTGGCACTACTAATGATTTATATTTACATCTGATTATTTAAATTATTATAGCAGCATTAATTTTATTAAATGAAAATTTTTAATAGAGCAGGAGATATTCTTTAAATATTTCATTTTATAACTTAATTATATAATATAAGAAAATAAAAATTGTAAAAAAAATATTTTTACTATTAACAATTTTTTTTAATAAAAAATATTTTTAATAAAAAATATTTTTTAAACACTATATTATATATTATATATTATGTTATAATATAATATAATTGTAAAAAAAATATTATTAGATGAAGGACATAATTAAGGATGATAATTAGTTGTGTCTCAGTGATTATGAATTTATAGATGTGTGCATTCACATTACATATGTGCACATGAATAAATACGAAATTTTCGTTCACCGATAAATCACTTAGACTTCGACAAGCTAGGAAGATTTGTTAGAAAACACTATTTTTAGTTGTGTCAGCGTGCCTGTAAAGTTCAAACATTGTTATACAAAGTACACAAGCTCTAATCTCGTATCATAGGCAACGGGAAGTCGCGTATACATGTATACATCTGTACGCACCATTCACGTGCTCGGCGTAAGATAATTAACTCGCGAAAAGCACGAAGGATGGATAGATAGAGAGGGAGAGAGAGAGAGCGAGAAAGAAAGTAGATAGAGGGAGCGAGAAAGAGAGAACAACAGAACGAGAGAGGGAGACAAATAAGAGGGAGACGCAGAGACAGAAACGAGCGAATCACGAATTACTGCGAGAAACAGCATTGTAATTTTCAAGGAGTTTCGTAAAGGACATTCGTCACCGAAAGAGAGACACCACATTTGTCTCTCTAATATAATTTTGGACAATTCAAGGCCGAGCTTGTGAGACTAACGGACGTGAGCTACAAAAAGACTTTCTCTCATTTTCTCTTCTATATTTTTTTCTCTTTAAGAGCGACAATTCAAAAGCGCTCATCTAGAAAGATCCGAAAGGTACGATACCGTGACATTGATTGACCATGCCGAGTCGTAAATTTCACAAAGTTTGAACGTGCAGATGACGAATCGGTTCGTTAAAACTGTATGTATACATGGTCTTCGTGGGCTTCCGTTTTCGCGTTCACACGGTCGGGGACGTTACCCGTGAAAAATGCGAGATCATTGTTGACGCGGATTCGCGAGATTCGGAAAGCCCCGAACGCGAAAAATTCAAAATCACACAGGGATTAAGGATTTTCGACGGAGGTGGTGAATCGACCGCGCAACGACGTCACCGTCCTCTCCCGTCCGTTTGACGGCGCCGTGGATGATTTAACGTTGACAGATTCGCGCTTACTTTTGGTCGTCTCCGCACTATTTATATCGCCGATACTGCCGTGGACGCTACGCTCTTCCATCTTGGCCCCTTACGTTACAACATCGGCCCTCTCTTCTCTCCCCTTTGTACGCGCAAATCTTGCCGAGCTCCCGTCTTCGACGTGCAACGACACTCGTCCGTCCCGTCGCCGATCATTTAAAATGCTATCGCGCAGGCGACAGCCGCAAGGCAGTGATGCGATTTCCAACCCGCTTGCAGCCCCCTCGATGGTAGCGCCATCGGTCGGCGGCCTGGCGCAATCGGTAGCACGCGCACAAGCACGAGCTCGTGTACAGTCGGTTACTAAAAGGCCTAAAAGCAGTTGCAACACTTTTTCATTCGATGGTTTTCGGAACGCGCAAAAATTCTGACAGAGCAGTTCAGCATCTCTGAACGCTTATTATGAACTCAGAAACGTACGTCGACTTTAAAATTTTACAAATCAACTTTTATCGCAATTATTATCGATCAACATATTTTGGCAATTATTATCGACCATGAAAAAGATTGGACCCTAATATTACAGATTTTTAAGAGATATGATCACGAAGGATTAAATATGATCGATAAAGTGATGTATTAAAATTTTCTACATACCATATTTCCTAAACATCCATTTATTTCTTACACTTGCATACAAAATACAATAAAAATTTGCAATCTGTGAGCCTAAAAGTATCCGTTTTGTATGACTTATTATTCATATATAACATATATCACCATAATTGATATAAAACTTAATTATCATGACATGAATTTTATTGATTTAAATTAAATCATATAATTAATTTTGTATGTCCAAAAATAAAAAATAAATTATTTATGCAATTAACTATTATTTTATAAAAATCTGTACAAAATTGATCATAAAATAATAGTACATTAATGTATCTTATGTTAGATATAACTTTAATCAACATTTCATGCTTTAAAAATATGAATATGTAATAATCATAATTTTCCATTATGAGACAGTACCAAATTAAAGATAAATGATTGCATTCATTTGCATTAAGTAACATAGGAACCAAGCGGTGTAGCAACATCTCAAAAGCAATAACACTAAAAAAATATTGAGTAATACATGGCTCAGATAATCTACACGTATCGTTTATTATAATTTTTATAATCTAATTGATAAATCTGCAAAACACACTAAACTCTCACATCACAACAGGCAATTTTGTTTAATATATAGTGCTAGTTAATATCATACAAAATCCATTAAGCATATCATCAGCAGTTCGTGTATGAAAATACATCTAAACTTTCAAGATAATAAATAAAAATTGCACGTTTTGGTCAGAGAGAATATATGTATTTTTAATGTAATTAGTTATCATTTGGAGTGTAGATTCTCTTCTTCATCATCACTGTAATCATCACTTAAATAGTGATTACTTTGTGAAAATTCAAAGCGTCCTGTTTTCTTTGGTGGTGGACTGTAAGAGGTAGATAAAATATATAAATTAAGATTATATATAGCTAAATGTGTAGAGTTTCATAAAGTGTATTAAAAAAAAAAAAAACGAACCTTGTCTGATCTTCATCATGGCTACTATTACTACTACTTGGGCTACCGTCTCTTTTTGGACTTGCTGGTGGAGATAACGCTTGCATTAAGCGTCCTTTACCTTCATGCCAAATTGTTGACTACAAACATAAATAAAAAATTCTAATATATTTTTATGTAATTTATACATAATTTAAAAAAGATATTTGAAAAGCATTATCCCCACACATATACATACCAATCTGCCTTCTCTTCCGAAGAGCAGAAGAAAGGCATCAATAAAATCCCGAGATTTCTCTTCCCATTTGCTTATCATATCCATTCGCTTCTCACCAATATTTTCCATTACTCGTTTTCCCTTATCTTTTAGGTCATCAAACTTGTTTTGTAGGCGAAATTTTTTCTCCTGTAAGATTTCATTTTTTATAATACATATTCGTTGTAACTAATTCTTACTTATTACTACAATATTTTGTATATTTCTTTCGACATAACCATATATATAGATCCATATTCAGAACGCGTTTTTATTGATAAGAGTGCGCTTTTATCTCTGAAATTCTATAGTATGCATAACGTAAACTGTAGCATGTTAGAGCGCTAACATCATTGTAAGCGCGTTCTGAAAATACGGACCATAACACATTTAAGTTCAATAATGTAAGTATAGCAAGTGACATTATTAGATAATCACTTACATTGAGAAAAGACACATTAAGTTCCTTTGCACTGTAACCTCGTGCGAGATTTCTCCTGACGTATATATCATAATCTTTGACTATCCTCGCAACTATATCGGATGTGGAAACCCCTTCTGTTCTTTGTGTGGCTACAAACATACCTTTTGCTTTTAATTTAGCATAAACGTCTGATGAATCATCTGTTACATATGGTATATCGTCATGAGCAACAAAGTCTATCTGTAATACAACATAATTTATATCATTTCTATGAAATAAAACGTGCAGCATTTGGATATATAAATGTAAAGATGTATAAATATGAATGTACCTTGTGCTTTTTTATAAATTCATCATCTAATTCCCAGGGTGCATCTCGAACAACCTCATCTACATATCTACAATGCCTAACAGCATCATACCTTTCCAAATCTGTCATTACAGTTCTTCCTTTTTTGCTATGCGTTAATTCATCATTACATACTGCAAAGAAAATTATTTGATTGATGTACAATAAGTATATTTTTATTTTATTTCAATAATAAACAAAAACAAAGTATAATAAATATGTCATAATAAAGTTTTTCTAAACAATTTTGCATAGTTACCTCCAACAATAAGATAAACATTTGGAAAAATATTCTTAGCTTGTAGAAGTTGCCGTGCGTGTCCTTGGTGAAAGAGATCATAAATACCATCGGCATAAACTCTAATTTTCCTAGGAACTATAAAAAATAGTTAAGTGATCTGTGTAAAACTAAAAAATTTCTATAATATTTAATATTTTTAATAAGAATCTACCTTTGCCACTTCTTGCTTGTTTTAAGGTAATTCGCGTGTTATAATCGCATGCATTCCTCTCTATGATAGCATCTGGATCGTCACTGAAAGGTGCTTCTTTACAAATTGACTAAAATAAATGACAAGATAATATATTAACAAAGTAATAAATATCTATTCAGTAAAAAAGAAACACAATTGACGTTTTGTGTAAAATTATGATATGGATGTCAAAAGAAAAAAAATGTATCACGTTTCTTAATTCGTGTTTGAGGCATACAAAAATTCAAGAATGTGACAAGATTTAAATTATTATACTACCACGATTACATTGTCCTCATTGTTTATTAATTCAATTAATTATATCACATAATATTTTTAATATATGATTCATGTAACAAGAAATAAAACTTACTGGTAATCTTTCCTGACAAACAGAAATTTGATTATAGTCCTTTAGAAACATAAAATTTGCACTGCTACCTCCATTACAATTCTGTTTAGATCCCCAAGTCATTGTTTGTTTAAAACAATTCTATTTATAATAGAAACAAAATTTTTATACTATCTCAAATGTTGTCATCAATATTTTATATTAAAAACACTTGATGTTTAAAAGTAAAAAGATTGCATTTAGCTACTTTCAGATAGTATACAACCGTAAAAAATATGTACAAGTTTTATAAATAAATGTTGAATTGCTCTCAATATATATATATATATATATATATGGTATAGTTTAAATTTAATGTGACTTCACTTTTAATGACCGAGCCAGACTGTAGGAGCAATAAAACATTCCCAAGCTTTTATCATGTTAGATATGCCAATCTAGAATCACGCCAGACTATTATCAGTTAAAAGCAATATTACACATTATCTCTAAACAACGTATTAATGATTGACTTCTCCAATATTGTATATAACAATAATAGACTATACGTACACAGAGTTTACAAATAAACACATGCGTCTATGTTGATACATTCTAATGAGATATAGTCTGGCGAAACTGAATATTTAAGATGTATATATGCATATATGTTAATCTACAGCCGATATGATACACAAATATACATATTTAAATACATATGTGATCCAACGAAAAAAGTTGTTTGTTAAAATTTGGAGTAAAAATAGATTTCTCTGGGAAAGTTTTGCGGACTTAAGGCTCCTATTAAGGTGGCTTGTAATGTGATACGTTTCCATGGTCAAATGACAATGCCACCATCGATCATGCTTACAGCGTGAACCGGAGAATTTTCCCTGGAGCAGGACGCGCTTTCTCCATTAACGCTATTCTGGTGGGACGCAGTAGCCAGCATAGTTTCCTCCCTGGTACGCTTCCTGGACATTTTCTTAAGTTTTCAACGGCGTTGCCATGCAGCCTTGATTTAACTGCAAGCAAATGACATCTGTCGGAATTGCAGTTCAAGATTCCTACGACGTGGGATCTATCGTAACGGAACACGTGGCCATCGATACGTTATGCAAGAAAATTTAAGCGTTTCGATCGAATAATCGCGGCTGTTCCACGTGAATGGAACGTCGTAGCTCGTGGAAAAACGTAAGATAAAACTGACTCCAGTTTAAAATAGAAACAAACCGCAACGGCAATTATACTATCGTGGACAGATAGCGAGCGTCGGAGTCCGCGTTTTCTGCATCCTCGCGTCGACGGACGAGCGCGGTCGGGGTAGATCCGCGATCTACCGGTTCGATCTACCAGTCGTCGACGACACGTCACACGGCGGTCATGCCCGCGCCTGCAAGCCGCGTGTCACGCACGCTTCGCGGCCCGCGTCGTTTCGTTGAAAGGAGATTCACACATTTCACCACATTTCACGTCATTCACAGCGTATACAACTTTTGCCGCGTTTAGCGCGAACAGCCGAGCGACGTAAGACGCGCAATCGTCGATAAGGGAAGGTTGGGTGGTATCGCTCGCGTTCGGCACTCACATGGCTATTTGGTCTGGTTATGCGATCCCGTTTCGAGAAAATTAGTTGGGAAGAAAAAGTTGAAAAATTGCGACCCCCTCGGGCTCTTCTCCCTTTCTGCTCCGGTCAACTTGAATCCCGACGAGAGATCGAGATGTCGACTGACGTTCGAAACGAAACACGACGAGGTCCGCGACGCACTCCCCGTGAAGAACAGTGAAGGAACTGCAACGTGTCAGTGTGCCAGCAAGTTGCCTCGACGCCCGACAGTGCTCGACAGCTGACCCAGCAGACGCTCGTTGCGATAGGTCTGTTCTCGGTAGCTGCGCCCCTCGCACCTACTCATCTTCCCTCCTACTCTCATTCCGTCGTTCGACCATACATCTGTCTTTGTTTCACACAAGAAATGGCAAAGAGTGCAAGGCCCGGCTTGCGGACAGTTAAGCTGGAAACACAATGAAAAAACACAGGCAGCAGGAACAGGTAATATAAGAGATTTATACCCATCAGAAAACGTCCGTTCTACATGATTTCCGATAGGTTGAAATCTCTGTGCTTTTTCATTGTGTTGCCAGCTTTATACGTGGTCGGTGGTCTACATAGCAATACTGCAGTAGTGAATGAGGTTGCGAGAATAAGGAATTGGCCAATCACAGTTTAATATAAGAAGAATGACGACTATGATTGGTCAATTTTTACAACTTTTTTAAGGCTACAGCTTACTGTAGAAAGTCCATTACAGATAGGACACGCTTGACGCCTATTTGGAGCAGCTATATATATATAAATGTTCGTTTCTATATCAATGCGCGTAGATTAACTTTGATCTTAGTTCCAACTTATTCTTCATTCTTTTCTAATTCTTAGGAGTAGAAAAAGAGTTAGTTTGTGAATTGAGATTAAAATTAAACTGTACTAATTTGATACGTATAAAACACGTGCATTAAATGAAGAATATCGTGTTGCTGCGCTCGACTTTAGTGATACTTTCGATTTATGAATGAGTGTTGGCTAACCCATATTTGACAGAAAAATGAGTTAATTCGACTATTGTTTTAATATATTAAGTTTGTCACACAATTCAGAAGAACACTCTTCTATACTATAAAAATATATATAACACTACCTTTCTAGAAATGTGACCTCTTAACCAGTACTGCCTAATTAATCACACATTTTGAATATTAAAAGTTACTGTTAATAATATTTTTAATATTCACAAAATAAATAATTAATTGACCAGTACTAGTATCAAATTTCTATGAAATTTTTTATATATTAAACTAACGTTAGATCTAATGCAATTCAAGAATCGTAATTGTTATTCCTATTGTGATTGTAAATGTTTAGTCTGATGATAACTTCGTAGGTATGTGTGTTATGTTATTAGATAGCTCTTCAAGATATGTAGACTTCAGGAATGCTCGCATGATAAAAATGGATTCATGTTGCAATAAATTTTTCAATATTCTTTCAATATTAAAATGAATTGAGATTTATGATTTAAAATAAAATGTAACATTTAAATTAAATTAAAATTTAATTTAACTTAATCCAATTCTATAGGCCGGCACTTATAGTCTGTTCTTATATTCAAGAACGTTCTGAATCAATATTGATTTGACTATGTGTGTGAGATTTAAAAAGAGATTCCTTTTCTAGAAAACACACAAGCTCGATCTTTTTCGTGTAGAAATCATAGGATTCAGCAAATTGACGTTATAGCTGCCGTTATTTTAACGTCAGCTTGCTACCTCTGAATAGTCTGGGTGCGCTCTCGATCGCTCGGCAACAAAACATAAAGCTGTTTTTTCAAAACCTTGCCACGTACGCAAGTTTCTTTGTGGGATTTTGTGCGCATTATGCAACGCGCATGATTGCTTCATAAATGCCGCGTTGTCGCCAACGCGGTTTTCTTTCCGCTCTCTCTTTCTCTCTCTATAGTTTCTTATTTATGATGCATACCGTTACGCCGGCATCGAATTAACTGTGCACTAATTAATATCGGACGTCTCTCCCAATAAAAATCAATTTCGAACAACGACGTTCCCACCGTCGTTCACGTGATAGAACGTTAAATAAGTATATATTTTTTGTAACCGAATTTTTATTTTTATAATGTGCACTTTTGAAATTTAAAAGTGAGATATAGATATATGACATTTGACAAAAGCAAGAGAGCTCTAATGAACAGAATGATAAGATCGACACACAATAAGATAACTATCTTGAGTTTTCTTTTTAAGAAAAAGAACTTTTAAGCCCAAGACACAATGCGAGGGAATAGCGATAGCGATAATTATCCCCGATATTCCCTCGCATTGTGTCTTGGACTTCAAAGATATCTTAAAATTGTTGTTATCTTATTATCGGTTTTTTTAGACATTTTGCTCATTAAAGTCTAATGCAGGAATAAAAACGAATCTATAACGTCTAATCTCAGATAGAACACAGAATTATCATAATTGAGTCATAACAATATCGCAGAACGTCATTAATTGTTACTTAAAAATGAACTTGTAATAAATAAGACCATGATGATATTATATTTTATTATGACTCCTGTTACTCTATTTGAGAGAGAGACTGCAGTGTTATAATACTTATTACGAATTGTATCTAAATGCAGTGATAAATGTATAATCAACTTTTACAATGAAATAATATACATCATTCTGTTAAATAACGTGATAATATTATTGGTGTAGTAAAAAGAAATCCATTATTTTTACATGAAATCTATTGGAAAAATAATGGATATCTTTTTACTACACCTAATATATTATTATAAGTAGTTAATCGCCTAAAATATTTATATATCTTTAATTTTGCTAATTTCACGTACACTAGCTCTTACTAAAATCTAACGTAGTTAATAAGTGACCGAATTCGCTGTATTTTTCATTTTTAATGTGGAAAGTGTTAACAGCGCGTTTATATAGAGAACAGAACTGTCGTTGTTAGCTCATGACAATAACGCTCTAAGAGTCGCAAGAAAACGCTCTTGGCTTCCTCGTCGCCTTGCATCGATCAATGACATCCATCCTCGGAAACACGACACTCGTGTCTCGTGACACACGCCGGAGCGACGACATACGGAATGCAAAGAATTCCACGGCTCGTTTGCGTCGCAGTCCTAAGGTACATTATTCTATTTCACGCACGACGTGCATGATGTATATCATTTTTATACCTTTTTTTTAATATTCGATGAACAACAATAATATAAAATGACACATCATTTCCATCATGCGTGAAACGGAAAAGAAAATGCACTCCTATATAAAAATGACACCGCTTGACGTCTTACCGTTGTGTGCGTGACAGCCACGCCTTCCGGTCTTCAAAACTTGCCGGGCGTCTCGACGTCGTTCAAACGATGGAGGGGGGGGGGGGGGGGGGAAATTCCGCACCAAGTTCTCTCTCTTTTCTGGAGAAGAGAAGGGGAGAGGATTTTCGCGATCTCGCGCGATCACAGGCTTATCGCGCCGATGATCGCGCGTCGATCTGATAATCGGAAAAATCGGAGACGCGCGACTCCTGAAGAGGATGATTTATTGACACTCACTTGTGCACTACGTCGCGTTTGCTTTTATCGCGCTTTATCGTGTCGCAGATATGTATGAGCGGCCACGATGGACGGAACGACGATAGAACGGGCCGGCTATCTGCTACCGAGCGAGAGGGCGACGGTGACGTAATATCGGATGATCGCCGGCGTCATGTGTGTGCCGGCCGTTCCGCATGCCGGCGTGTACGTATGTCTACAACCTACATGTACGCGAAACAGGTACGCGGAACGACCCACAAAAAGCGGAAAAAAAGCAGACATTATGCACTCTCGAGAAAGTTTTTTTTCATTTTTTGTTCGATCATTCACGGCGTTGAATACATTTCATCTCTGAAGTGGGAGATCTTGATTTACATGAATATATAAAATATAAATATATCGTGTATATAAAAGTAACGAAAACCAGGTCGCTATAAATATAATTTAATAATAGGAATTAAAACCGAGAGTGTATATAAAGTACTTTTTGGCCTATTATTATAAAAATTATATTTTTCTAGATATTTAATAATATTTCATAAAATAAAAATATGATTGTACAATCAATATTTATTTTGATATAAATATATATATACACACACACACACATATATATACATATATATACATATATATATATATCCATATGTAGTATGTATACATACAATACTGGATGTCCCAGAAATTTGTGGCTAAACTTTATTTAGTATTGTACTCTACGGTCACTAAGAGTGAAAAAAGGTCATATAAACATAGGTCCGGAAACTTTCTTTTTGATATAAACACTTTTTATCTTACAAGTTTACATGAACAGATATCACATGAAGTAAATATTGTAGTAGAGCAAGTGATACATCGAAAGCATAGTAAATTAGTTTTTATCTAAACGTTGTATGGTTCAGATAGTGTTATCGAGATTATTTATTACAATATCGAAAAAGCAGATATTCATTTCTTGTATAGATAAGCTAATTGGAACTGCGGAGAAGCTTAGCGTCTGTATCGTGAAACATAATAAGGAAGTTCAGCAATTCTTTTTTTCTTTAAGTTACAAAGCTTTAAAATATTCTGTCACAAACAAAAAATGTTTATATCTCAAAAAGAATTTCCTATGTCTATATGATCTCTTTTTATTCTTAGAGAGACAGTAAAATATTGTATAATACTAAAGTTCGGCCATCTATTTCTGGAACATCCACAACGTACATAGTGGTCTATAAATTCTATGACCTAAAAATTTTCGAAAAATTAAGTAAAAAAAGTTATTTGTAAATTTTTATTTTATACAATACTTTCTGAAATATAAAGATTTAAATATAGCAAATAATTACAGACTACGTTTAGATGATCATCTGTGAGTATTAATATAGTACGTCCTTATTAGCGCTCACTAATATTACCGCACGCGCGATTCACGAACAAGTGACTATTTAAATTTAATCTATAACTATATATATATATATATAGTTAATTAAATTTTTTTAAAAAAAAATATATATATATATATATATATATATATATATGGATGTATGTATAAATTAATTTTTATTTATTAATATGTACGTATGTTAATAATATGTATGTAACGCCTGTGAATGTACAGTCGTGAAATTTCTTTCATAAGTGTTGTGATAGTATTTTCCTTATTTTAAATAATTAAAACATAAACATTAAAAAAAAGAATATAAAAAAAAAGAAATAAAAGATAGTCAATTAAGCTATAAAAATCAAATTTATACCTAAATAAAAAATCAATAGCTACAGATGAAAATTTTTCGTATCAGAGTATCTAATATTTATGCTTTAACATTCTAGCTAGATCTATCTCTTTTAATTCGAGTGAGCTTGTAATAAAAAAAATATTAATAAAATAATAAATACAATATTCGAACATTCCGAGTGCGGAAAATATTGAGAGCATATTGAGTGCAAAAAAAAAAATGTAAAGTACCGTTGTGCAAATTATGTTCTGAAATCAGGTTTTCTCCGTTACTTTAAAACATGTATGCGTTTTTGTTTTACTGCAGATGCCACTAACCTTTTCTCACGTATATAAAAAGATGAATGAATATTATTGAATAAATAAGCGTATCAATTTTTCGTAATACATATTTTCGAGTTTTCGTTAAAATAGCAAAAATAGAAGTCGGAAATATAAATGTATATTTGAAATCATGAAATGTAATTTTTCATTAAATTTTAATTAATGATCTTTTCCAATTATTTTCGCTAACAAATTATAAATATGCATTAATCGACTATATGTATAAAATACTCGATATCAAGCGGATTGAATTCATTCACATTGACCTCTGTCTTCCAATATATTTTGGAATACGAATTACTCATATAAAATAAAACAGCAAAATATGCAAGTGTTATAAATAATTTCAACAGTTCTGATATATTACCTGATATATTGACACGCGTTGCAAACGTATTACCTTCACCTGCAGTTATCGTTTTCGAAACTTACATGAGCGGTGCTTGTCAACTATTTACCAAAATATTTTATCTTTTACGGAAGCAATTGACGAAGTGATATTCAGTAAACTCATAATATACTTTTAACTATTTCAACTTCATCTATTCAATTACATACTGATAATTATACACATTTCTCTTATCAACTTTTCATACGTCACAGAAAACGTCTATAGGGTAATTATCACATAACCTTGTAATAAACTTTACTCCGATAATTACTGTTCTTAAGATACGTCAGACGAGCAGTCAGCTTAAACTAACTTACGATTATTTCAGATGATTTGATTTCGTTTTCAAAAATTTAATTAAGCGCGTACAATTTAAAATTTTATATATATATGTAATGTAACAATATATATTTGCAGAAAAAAAAAATATATATATACTGCTTAGTAAAAATTATATATATATATAAATGTAGGTGAAGTAAAACAAACGATTACAAAGCTGAGATTTATTTTAGCTAATAATAGTTTGAAAATAATCTCTATATAAGAATTATAACTTCATTTCTTGCACATTGATTTTACTGTTCCTCTGTCGCAAATGTGTCGCATAAACAATTCAATATTAATTTTATGTATATATTTGCTGCAATTACGCAGATGGTGTTGATTTTCTGTGAATTAATGAGGCAGTGCCTACCGTACGTCAAGGATATATTTGCAATAGAGTACTTCAATTTTAGATACTTGTTCGCGATATTTTATTTACTTTGACGTATGTACAAATCAATGTTCATTATTTACTTTTATTCATCTACATGTTTAAAAAAAAAAAAGTTGGTTACTTAGGGCATTTATATTTGGAGTAGCCACAAAGATGTACTAGAGGTAAATTTTTCATTGAAATTTCAATATATTCGCATGTATCAGAACACATAAATATAAATAAATAGCAAACGAGTACGAAAAGGCGGAGAAGTTATTCAAATAGATTATTTCACTCAAACATTGTCAGTCCTTTTTCGTTTATCATCTTGATTCTCATCATGTTACAATCAGCCGAAAGAAACGTAATTTTTATATTACCAAATCATTTTTTTACGTAATATTTTTTCTTTTTTTATTCTTGAATAAGTTTAGTTTATGACACAAACATATGTAATGTTACAGCTAAGTAAACATAATTCAATACAAATTAGCTGTAAGATTACAAGAATAATTTGTGGTATTTAAATATATTTGTATATATTTTACATTCTATAAGAAAAAAATATATTTAATATACATCGCAGAGTCATTCTATGGATCTTGAATCTAAAATTTTTAAAATTTCATTACGTTTCATTCAAAAGGCATTCGTATACAATCCTCAACATTGCAATATTATTGATATTATCATTAAATAACATTTACTGTATCTAAAGTTAATAATAAAAATATCTAAATCACAATGTCACGCGTTCATATCATGGCTACATTGAGGCTTTCCAGTCTATCTTGCATTATTAATTTTATTATTTTGCCAAAATGTGGGAATATTTGAGAATGTAGAGGCAGAATTTAGAAAATTTGACATCACAGTGACAAAATTATAATTCCTTAACATTATATTCGCATAACAAAGCTATAATATGTATGCAGTACTATGCAATTTTTTACAAAGCCATTTTTTTTAAAGATAATTTAGCATCGTTCGGCTCTCAATGGCAGGAGAACGTTATCGCTTGAATATCTGAGTTAAGTCGACGTCATAAACTCTTTAATAATGTTCACCAATGTGATGCAGAAAGAAAATTAGTTATATATACAAATTAAGTATATATATATATATATATATATATGTATAAAATATTGAGTTTAAATATTTTAGAAATATAATATAAACAGTTTTTTCAAATTTTGCCAATATGAGTTCATTCATATAACTGATAAAATTTCTTTCGACTTGTGTTCATTTGTAGAAGCACTGCAAAATAATGAAACTCTAATTTTACTTTAAATGTTTAACAACAATCCCTGATAAAACTAAAAATTATTGAATCTGAGAAATGGTACAGAAATATATGTATACTCAACAATTACGTGAATAATACATAGAATGCTTAAATATATTGCGTGTGTAGCTAGGCTGGAGCGAATGTTTTATAGGTACAATATACCTATAATCTTTACGATTTCTTCAGGATATTAATTAACGCGGGTATTAAATTCTTTACTTGTTACGATGTCAAAATTCAACTTAGTGCACTAAGTGCCCCGTGAAGTGCCTGTTGTTGATCTGTTGTTAACTGCATTATGGTCGCCTGGAATATCGTGTCGTTGTTCTGAAAATATAAAATCATGTATTATTCATTGTCCGAGAATCGTAACGATAAATATAAGCAAACTTTTTGTCTACCTGTATTTCTCTAACAATACTAAGAATTCTAGACATAACAGGATGGTCGGTAGGCACAACTTCTCTGAACAATGCTTCAGCAAAAAAACTTATAAGTCGAGGCAAATGCGCATTATTCGTTCCTAAAATTACTGCATGATTTGCTTCAATTAAATCACACAGATATGCATATACATGAGGTGCTTCATCTTCGTCTTCGACGACTGGCAGCCAAGTTAACCTATATGGATAGAAACGCTTAAAACAAAGTTCGTGTTTGTAATATTAAATAACAATTTTTTTAAATATCAAAGTTTACCAGTGTGGAAGAATTTCATCAACGTTGATTGCTTTGTTATTATATTTCAAAATTTTAGTAACTGCTGAAATAGCATTTTCAGTAGAATTTATATTTTCTGACGATCTAGATTCAGGATCGCTAATAACTTCCATCAATTTTGGTATAACTTCTGCACATGTTTGCGCAAAGCCTTCTCCACCAAACTGACCTAAAAGTCCGCAACCATAAGCTGCTGCTTGTCTAACTTCTGCACACTTATCAGTAATGTATTGAATCATGGGTTGCAAAAAGAATTCTTGATATTTTGCACACTCAGGTCCTCCACATTCTATAACATCGTCAAAAACACATAAAGCGCATTGACGATCCGACCACGATCTTTCAGGACTCAATAATTTTACGAAATGTCCGCATATTTGATCAAAGTAAGGGAAGAAAGAAGCCTTATAAGTTATAAATAAGGCATGTAAAATGTCAGCAATTTTACTGAGTGTATATATGTCTTCATTGTCTTCATCAGCAAGTTTTTCTTCAACAACCTAACCCATTAAACATAAAAAGAGCGTCAGTAGAAGAAATATTTAGAAAATTTCCATGAAACTGTATAAACAATTAATTTTTACAGTACCTCATCATAATCTTCATCTTTTCGTTTCTCCAATCTAGCAACTGCTCGGTCAAAATGTTCATTGAGTAATTTATCTAAAAGTCGTAAAAGTTCAGTCATATGCGGCGCACTTAGGCAACCTATACCCAGCGTTTCGATACATTTTGCTAAAGAGGATAATAATTCCAATAACACTTCAGACTCTGGTTCTGTACCGATAGCTTTCAACAAATCCGGGCAAATATATGCCCACATGCCTTCTAGATACTGTGGACCTATAAACACATTTTAATATATATGTATTAATATAAGGCAGTTTTATAATTAGAAAGTTACAACAAAATAAAATAAAATAAACATATTTTTTAATAAAAATATCTAATAACCTTTTATTTTAGCACAGTCAAGAAGATACGGCAAACTTGCCGCAGCTGCACTTCTAACACTATCATGGAAGTAAAATTTCAACATCGGTACCATTAATCGTACAACTTCTTCTGCATAATCCGCAAAACCTTCCTTTAATTCTCGTGCATAACAAACCAGCATTTCGCACGCAGAAGCCTTATCTTCCAAACCGGCTGTTTTAATTCCAAAGTTTTGTTGCTCTCCTAGTGAAACAAACTGCCAATCGAGATCACCCTCAATACCTTCCATGTCTTCATTGTCTAGTAATGCAACTTCAGGTTTCATAGCGGCTGTTCGCAATACGGGACCCATTACTAGTGGTAAGTATTGTTCAAATTGTTTTCCTGTAAAAAAATATATTTTTTATAAAATTGCGTAATCATAAAGAGTTTTTATAATATGATAGAACGTGATAGAAGTATTGAGACTTCATTATCAATAGCTTACCAAGAATTTTACAAATTCTGGCCCAAGCAGATATTAGATAGCTAGTTTGCGGATCGTCATCAGGAAGATCACCTTCTGAATGTGTTTTGAGTAACATATCCATAACTTCACTAGCATCAGCAATAAACTGTTAACATTAAACAATATAATTATTAATTACAAGTTTTTTTTTGTTCAGGATACATCAAACAAGATAAAAAATGTTAATTACCTTTTCTGGGCCAACAGCTAAGCCTATAAGACTGACACATTCGATCGTTTTACCTCGTAATATTTTGTGTTCTTGTTGATTTGCATTTTGAATGATATATTTTAAACAAGGCATTAGCCTATCGTAGTAAGTTACAAATTGTTCTTCACACGTATCCGCAACAGAGGCAATTGTTGTGACAACCTGTAAAAATACAATTAAAAAAATTTAAATTTACATTAAGCCGTAACTATTCTTAAAAATTTATATTTTATAACTAGTTAGGTTAATAATAACTAGGAGTTACAATAAATGTCGCGTAAATTATGTAGAAGCAGCTTATAATTAGCAGGTTGTAAGTTTGATTTTTCATCCTACATAAATTTTTAATTTATTTAATAAAGAAAAAACTAGAATTTTTTAAATGGATCAAAATATATTGGAACCAATGTAAATGAATTTATTATAACTTACCTGTTCAAGTACAAGCTTAGTTCCCTTTTCAACTAATTCATGGAATTTAGCAGTCAGTATCGATTCAAGTTTAGCCATTATAGCATCAAGATATGGTATTAGAATACTTTTCGGGCAATCTTCGCTAAAGTTTACAAGAGCTGCACCAGCATGAGCTTGAACTCTAGGATTCGCGTTATCGTCCAACACCATTAATAATCCAGGGATAACTTTATCGTGAAATTTCTTTTCAAATGTGGGTGAAAAGTCTGTAGACATTTGACCTACTGCGTTGCAAGCAGCATATCTTACGCGAGGATGCTAAAAAAAAGTCCAACAATACTTAATACATTCATTTAAATTTTACATTTATATTACATTTATATACAAATAAAAATGTATGTTCCAAAACTAAGATTACTATCACTACTAATAGTAACCAACTCTCAGGAACCACAAGGAACAAATTGTAATTATCTGTATTACTAAAACAGCAATATAGTAAAAATTTGTATCCTTTGCTTAATTTGCCACAATTGTAACGCCATCATATCCACATGGATATGACTGTCGGATTAATTTGTGGTCTAGTAAATTATACAATATGTATAATTTTAGACTGCTTGCGATAAATAAAATTATAAAGTAAATTTTTGTTATTGTCTAACTTACTGGATCTTGTAGATATTGTATTACTCCATCCATTATTTGTGGTAAAAGAGTTTCCATTTGCTTGTGACACCCTTCACCAACAGCTGAGATAGCCATAAGTGCTGCATGCCTAAATAATAAAAAATATAATTTTTTATATACACATCCAATAGATGAGAAAGTAAAAAAGTATGAAACTTGGTTATTTAACAAATATTGAAAAAGCTGTATGTTTTTATAATTATAGCAGTCATATTATACAACTGCCAATTCTTATCTTAAACATCGCAATGAAAATCTCAGACCAACTGCCAGAACGGCAGTTGAAAAAGAGGATATTTCATTGGTTATTCTATCACAGATGTAACGCAATTACATAAAAATATGTAACTGCTGACTTTTCTGTGAATGTGTTATTTGATTACATATACATATAATATTAAATAGATACCAAGTCATAACAATATACATAACTAAATCTGTAAGATACAAATGTATTACCTGTATTTCCAATCACTGTTATTCAACATTGTAGGGATATTTTGCACAATTTGTGGTAGCATAGTTTTTCCTCCTAAGCCACACGCTAATCTATCTAAAGCACTTTCTGCAACCACGTTATTACTTTCATTGTCTTCTTCAATGATTTCATCCGAGAAACTCCATTCTTCATCTTCTTCCAAGTCAGTCATCATCTTCAATACCAATGGTACTAAAGATATTATGTATTTTTCACCAACTTTCCGTACCATAGCTGGTGCAGTTTCTGCCAAAGTTACCAAAACTTCTAGTGCCAATTGTCTCCAAGAGTCAGGCATGTCTTCATTGGAGAATACATTCATGCACATTTGCATAATATTATCTAATTGTCCCCTGAGAAATTTTGGAGTGGTTTCAGCAAGATCTATCAACACTTTTATAAGAGCATCATCGTCTTGGTTTTCTATAGATTGAGCGGTTACTTGCACAAGCGCTGGAACTAATTCCGAGAAATGTTTGTGTATATTTTCTTCTTTGTCATGTAATGTTATAAACGCTCCAATTGCTCGTACTGCTTGAAACCTGACCTGTGTGACAAGGACAATTGCAACGGTTATAATTACTCTTATAATACTAATTTCACACATAATTAAATTTTTGTTTTTAGAATGTCATAAATTGTTTCATATAAAATGTATGCCCCGTATCTGTCTGTAAATTAATACTTCACAAGTTACAGTCATCAGAAGGCACTTTTTTTAGGGAGAATTATGTGACGAGTAATCTTATCTTGTCGAGACTCATGTATCTCATCTCCCGTTAAACTAAACAAAAATAGGAGTAAATTTCACATTACCTCATAATTTGTCATATCTAACACAGATTGTTGTAACATTTGTTTTATAAGATCAAGATGATTTGCTTGTTGATTTCCAAATACGCCTGGGACGGATCTGCACATGCATTTAATTTCCTTTATTGTTTCTCTTAATAAACACTTTATATAAGATAGATTTCAAGGAAACTCACGTAAACATACGAAGTGCGCTTTCTTTTAATGCTGGTAATGCACTATTTGCGCACTGAAATAGGAACTGAAGAAACTCTGGCCATTGATTATTGCCATCTTCATCTATTAAATTTCTGGCAACTTCAGCTGCAACATCACAGACCTTACGTCGAATATTTCCAGTTTGTTCAGTTTGGACCGACAATAAAATTTGTTCCTTTAATTGGACTTGTGCTTCTGGCGGAATCTGTATAATAATTACATATCAAATTTATTTTTAAGTAATCTTTGACTTAAACACATCATTAATTTCTTGATAAGAGATTCTTAAGAAATAAAATGGCAATAAATTGAAAAAATACATTTTAATAAAGATATCTTATATAATAACTAAAGATTAAGAAAGAAAGTTTTAAACTACCTTAGGATAAAAGTCCAAAAATTCTGAGGAAAATAATCGACGTAACAATACTGCGGCAATAGCCCGTATGTCTTCTTCAAGTGCACCATTGCAAATAGTAGTTAAGAGAAATGTCACCTTGCTTTCCACTGAAAGATTACCATACGCCTCCTAAACAAAAAAAAAGTTATTTAAAATTTTTGTCATAATGTTTTTAACGATAAGAATATATGTAGCGATAATGTTTTCTAATCAAACAGTATAAAATATTTTAGGTCCGGTTTCATATATATAAGATTAACTTTAATCTCGGTTTAACTTATTGTTTATCTTTTTTCCAATACTTAGA
Organism: Cyphomyrmex costatus; assembly: GCF_001594065.2. NCBI lineage: Eukaryota > Metazoa > Arthropoda > Insecta > Hymenoptera > Formicidae > Cyphomyrmex > Cyphomyrmex costatus. Next base: position 781,632 of record NW_017277774.1, read on the forward strand.
ATTAGGAAAAGATAAGAAGTAAATTGAGTCTAATCTAATACCGGACCTAAAATATTTTATACCGTTTGATTAGAAAACATTTTGTGTAAAGTCATACTGTTACATATTGTAATCAACGCATGTATGAATATTCGACGAATAACGACACGTGATCGTGCGATGAGTCAAGGTAAGACGTATATAGAACTCGCTGAACGGTATTAAAATCGTGCGAGGGATCAGATGAGATAGCTGCGATCGTATGGGTCGGGCGGGTCGCAAGGTTGGCAAGAACGACGCACGCTACTGCATTCGCCGGAAACGCGTGTAGGCGGGAAAACGGGATGCATTTCGTAAAACATGCGTGTCGCCGCGTTGCGCGGGGACGAGCGGGCGACGCGATGTCATTCACGCGTGGCCGCGAGCCCCGCCGCTCCTCTCGTAGCCGAACCCGGACGATGAGCGCCGCGAGAAGCAGAGATGTCGGACTTGAGTCGTCCGCACATGCGAAGCTGACGGGTGGCACGCGGGGCGCGCGCGCCGTCCGCATGCCAGACACCATTTTGGATTTCCTGACCCATCGCACGAGTGGCGTCAACATTTGACGCCTGGTCACCGCACGACGGATCCTTCTTGGTCGACGTGTCGCGGTCAACCGCCACGACGACGCCAAGGGACGAGCTGCGTCGCGCGTTCGACGCCGATTGTGGTATCCACATGCAAGATCGTGACAACACGTCGGCAACGTGCTCGGCACGAACAGGCCATGCCGCGGGCACTCGCGTAGACCGGCACACGTTCGACGAAGGTCGAACGCGGCCGCGAACATTCACTAAGGTTTAAGCATACCTCCGCCTGCGTCCGGACATCATTATTTGTGCTGAGGAGTGTATTCAGAAGCTGTTGGAACTGTTCGAGATCTGCCGCCATCGTTACCGAATGAATGAAGCCAAGCGCACACTTGCTCGAGTCTATCGTCATTTGACGTGTGCCAACATTGCGCAACAAAATGTCACTAGCTAGTACCTATCTGTGACCTCGCCAACAGTTGTTCGTGTTGCTTGAAATTCCCAAAAATGTTTACCCTCGAAGTGAGATAAATAGATATTCGGATGTTGAAAAGAGAGAAAGCGAATATAAATGAGTGCAAAAGTGCAAGCAACGTAACAAACAGATTATTGGCTGTTTGGTCTATATTTTTCAGATCTAATGGAATATGCCAATCAGATATAAAAGCTCATTGAGCGTCTGAATGGTCGTCTATTGGCATTTTCAGCTCGACCGGATTTTCACTAGGTGAGCTGCGGCCTGCGGCAAACGCATGCGGTGACCAATCAGAAGCCAAGCGCATGCCGCATCTGGCAGGAGCCCGGCAAGGTTAGGGTGGGCCTACAGGCTATCGCTCGCCGCTTCACCGCTGCGCCACTCTGGTCTGTAGGCTCCTTTAGGTTGAATTAATGACTACATTTAGTATTTACACTTAATCGAGTTTAATAACGTCTGTAATTATGAAACTGACCAATCATAGCTATTCTTCTGAAGAATGGCATAACTGTGATTGGCTAGTTTTTATAACTACGGATGTTATTAAACTCGATTATAGGTGTTCGTGTAAACGTAACGTAGTCAATGATGTTTCGTGCTTTCCTATTGGTAGAGCGTGTAACAATAGCAAATTAATTAATAGCAAAGTAATTTGTCAGAACTGACCAATCAGAGTCGAGTATTTCTCTTTTGTTCAACTGAAGCGTAAGAACCATATTTAAAAATCATTCTAAAAATTATACAGAGAGTCTGATAACTTTTGAATTGTTTTTTCGGAAAAATTTTTAACTTTTTTAAAATTCACGACAGTAATGATACAATAAACAAGAAGAAGGAAGCCAATAACGGTCAAAGCTGGATCACAGTGCTTATATTATAATTGTGTGAATTTTATATACTGCGTATGTAATCCCCCCAAAAATTGCGACGCTGATAGTTTTTTAGCATTGACGCATACATACTGCCGCAGTAATATCACTTACAAATTAAATACTAACTTAAAATACTAATTTACAAGTTGTTAGTTAAATTGACAAGCAATCTAATAACTTTTTATGCTTACATAGCATCTTATTGGATCCTAATAATATGTTGGAAGACATATATATTAAAATTTAACGATGTAATATTAAAGTTATGATAAATCAAACTCTGTGAAAAGTAAGATTGCGAAGAATATCACAGGTTATGGCGTTTCGTCAGTAATCATACAATTTTCCTTTCAAAACGGAGTAAAAATATATGTAAAACTTTCACATAGATTCAATGTTCCACACGGTCTAGAATATGTATCAATGTGCAATTTAATTTTTCCCTAACGCGGAAACGTGAAACTTTTTATGCGTATAATAGTATAATACATATTTATATATAAAAATTTTCACGTGTAAAGGCCGATATTTCATGTGTCGTACGACAAGGCTTTTCACGCCTGTTTATTGGCTGTAAAACAGAGAGATTCTCGGATCTCTCTGTCCTATAGCCAATCAACGTGCTTGAAAAGCCTTGTCGTACGACACATGAAATATCGGACTAATGCGTGCACACACACGCGCGCACGCGCGAGTTTTAAATTTCATGCTTTCTCGTTAGGAAGAAGTTATTCGCGCTTGCCTACGAAGTGAATCTTTAATAACTTGATAACTTCCAAGCTTTAACTTTTTAGCTTTTTAAACCAATTATATTTTAAGTTTAATAAATTTTAAATTTTTTTTAGAATTTTTAGTGACTTTATTTGAACATTTATTATATTAATAATAATTTATTATTTGTAAATTTAAATATGAGTTAATATATTAAAATAGATCTAATTATGGAAATATCAAATAAGATTTACTTATTATTTTCTCATCACACACACACATACCACGCGCGCGGTGTAATTTAACAAAAAACTACATATATATTAGATTGTGGATATATTAAAAATGAATGTATCATAAAAATTTGTAATTACATCCGTAAAAAAGACTCAGCTGGCGGCTGAAGAAGACAGCAATTAATAATAAAAAAAAGTTATTATTATGTTATATTATATCATTTTGTTATATTATGTTAATAATTGACGTATAATCAATAGTTTTGTTCGTAAAATAGCGATTACTTTCAGTCTCCATTTACCAGGTATATTTGAGGATGTATGGTGGGAATAACAGTAGTAGAAAAAAAGGTGGGGAAAAAAACGAGCTTGCGCCAGCATTCTGTGATTACAGTGATTTTACGCAATTAAAGTCTGTTTAGTCATGGACCAGTACGTGAACTGCATTCGCGAAACGCATCTGACTGTACAACTCGACGCATTGCGTTTTATTTGCAACGGTCTGCACTCATTGTTTGCCTCTGGGTGAAAACCGAATGTATAAACACAGCGAAGATAACACCAATTCAAGAATATAAATTCGAAATTTATATTTTAATTTTGTAATAAACTTTACAGAACTTTTCTCAAAGGTTTGTGAACTTGTATTTTAATTATAATAATTAATTAGATTTCGCTCGTTTTTTGCGAAGCAAAGTATAAAGATACGACGATCTAAATTGAGCAGTAAAACGATTTTAATATAAAACTACAGTTTACAATGTTAATGAAAAAAGTTATTGAAAAAGTTATTGAAAAAAATAAATAAATATCGTTCCGAAACCCTAAGAGTCCGTCTGTCACCGTTGCAACACGCGTGTTCAACGGTCTCAGACTAATATTTAGGATGCTCCTGTTTTTACACAATTTATTATAAAAAAGAAATTTAATTTTAATCACCAAATAAATATAATTAATTGACGTAATACAAAGAATTCTCTAGAATTGGTTAAATACTAATTATAAACTCATTAAAATAATATCACACTTTTTCAATATATATAACGGTAAGCAAGTCGTTTCGGACTATCTTTTTGAGAGTTTATGCCTTTGCTTCGTTTTTTTAATGTCTAAACAGTTATCTATTGTGAAAACGTGTCAAACAAATAAATAAATATTGTTCCAATGCTCTAATAAGAGTCCGTCTGTCACTAAAGGTATGTAATTAAGTAATTTTCTTTATGCGCATACGTTTATGCATGAGTTATGCAAGTGTGTGGATATATTTTATGGGGGGATCGTGAGCGCTTACTGTTATTGGTATTTTCTTTTAGATCAGCCAATAGCAGCGAGCGCTCACGGATCCGCAACGGTTAAGTTTGCTGAACGCGACCATTGTAACATTTGTGCTCAACGGTGTTAGACGAATATTTAGGATGCTCCTGTTTTCACACAATTGTAAGTAAGCAACTCAATTTTAATCACCAAATAAATAATTAATTAACGTAATATAAAGAATTTGACAATAGACAATAATTGACAATCTATAGCTCAATAACTTGTCTTGTTTTATATTGATGACAATGAATTTCTCACTTTAGACGCAATTCACATAAAAACCAAAGAATCAATTCTTCGAAACAATCGTTACCACTCGATGTCGCTTAGACCATAAGATTGTTCATCTCTATGAGTGTGACATCTTCAAAAATGGCTGAAAAAGGATCTGTGAGTTTCGAAATGTTCTATATGGATATTATATTATTATTAATTTTTTAATTTCTTTATTTTTAATTTTATGTTATACTATTAACATTGTAAACTGCAGATTTATATTATATAATATTAAAATCGTTTTACTGCTTAATTTAGACCGTCGTATATCTTCATACTATAATAATTAATTTTATATAAAAGTATATATATAAACGACGGTGTATATTTAAATTCTTCATTTATTATTTATAAATGAATTTTATCAATGACAAATAAGATCATGATGATATCTTGATGATAAAATTATTGTGACTTCTGCATTCTATCAGGGAGATACTTGATTACACTATTAAAAGATTATTCAAATGTACGTAATATTATAATAACTAAAATATTCATAATATATAAATTTAAGTGGCTTAAAAATAAACAACATAAGAGGTTAAACATATGCCACACAATGGATCGTATATTATTGAAAGTTATTTATATTATAAAGTACAATTATATACATAATTACAGTAGACGTTTCGACCCTAAATGTCATCTTCAGTATATAATAAAATTAAAACAATGTGAAACGGAATAATACAAAGATAAAATAAAATTGTGTGTTAAGTATTAGTCCTTATAAGTATTTAAAATGTAATAATTTTATAAAGTTATTACGCATGTCAATGTTTAATTGTTTAACGTGTAAATTCTATGAATTTAAATGATTGGAAAATCGTGATATTTTTCGTGATACATATATATCACGGAAAATATCACAATTTACCATTCGTTTAATTTCATAGAATTTACACGTTAAACAATTAAACATTGACATACGTAATAACTGTATAAAATTATTACATTTTAAATAATTATAAGAATTATAATACTTAACACACACATATATATGTATTACGGAAAATATCACGATTTATAAATCATTTAAATTCATAGAATTTACACGTCGAACAATTATAACATTGACATGCGTAATGACTTTATAAAATTATTACATTTTAAATAATTATAAGGACTAATACTTAACACACAATATTTCATTTTATCTTTGTATTATTCCGTTTCACATTGTTTTAATTTTATCGTATACTGAAGATGATATTTAGGGTCGAAACGTCTATTGTAACTATGTATATAATTGTACTTTATAAACAAATACAAGTTAATACGTGGTTTCAAAATAAATGAAAAACAAAGGTAGAGCATTCAATCACACGCAATATAGGTAATGATAGCGAATATGTCATATACTTTAATCAAATCATTCGTTACATGATACACCAAAGATATTTAATTTATTTATAGCACAAATAAATTAAATATCTTTGAAGTATTATTACAAGTGGATTGTATTTGTAAACGAGCGATACATAATCATCATGGTATAATAAAGAGATATGGTTTGGAAATTATATCTCGTTCATCCATGAAGAACATAGAAAAGGAAATCGAATTAATTTGCTTCAATATTCACATAATTATTAGTTACAACACAACAAGATTAACACTTTTGCTAATTTAAAATATTGTAATTATAATGTAATTATAATTAACAAGAATGAATCTTTATTTTATAATTCGGATTGTATGTAAGAATGTAATCGACAAATAACAACTCGAAGAATTGTTTTAATTTTTGACAACCACAAATGTACTAAATAGTTTTAGATTTATATTTGTATCATGGTTGAACTGTACACAGCCACTGATGATGGTCATATTGAAGATCGAAACGTTTGGTATATCATGTAACGAATGATTTCATTAAGTTATATGACATATTCGCTATCATTATCTTGCGTATGGTTGAATGCTCTACCTTTTTTTTTCGTGTACTTTATAATATAAATAACTTTCACTAATATATACGATCCAGTGTGTGGCATACTCGCTTGACCTTTTATTTTGTTTATCTGTAAAAATGCTATATAAACTAATTGTTTTTCTTATATTCATTACTAATACACATACATCACATACATAGTTATTTTATTATATATATGTATATCCGACTTTATATAAAAATAAAGACCAAAGAATTATAATGATAGGAAGCAATCGTAACATCATTTGTCACTTATAAGTGAACTTATAACTTTTGAGTGACAAATAATGTCACGCTGACGTGTTCTTATGATATTATAATGACTTCTGTTATGAATATTATCATAGAATTATCCAAATATTTGTAACACATCTATAGAAAACTCTATACAATATGCAACATTTTTCTTCGAACTGTGGATGGTATTCTATTTGTGTATTCGTGTTATTGAAAAATTGATAATTTTAAGTGCAGGTCACTAATAAAGTGCAGTAATTATTAACATTGCATCTATTCTTTGCACTGAAGAAATACAGCTGTATAAGGGAAATAAGAAGGATTATTCTACAGCTGTATTTATAATCTATTAAATATAATATATGAGATTCATAAATATATTATAATTAAACTCGTTATGTTTAAATATTAGAATTAAACGTTATGTTTGGCATAACGTATGATAAGTATGATTTAATCTCATTAATAGTGCGAAAAAAGTGACTTTTTATTCGAGATTGCTCGTATAATATGCGATTATACGCGTACGACATAATGCACGTCCGGACATTTAATCCGCGTAAATGTGAAGTCACAGATAAAAATTCGCATCAATGTGTACCTCACGTGCGGAGTTGCAAAACAAAGGAACATTCCATTGTAACATCTGTCGTTACGACAATTCAATGTTTTTCGCGTGTGACGTCCGCTGTTACGCGCGATCAGTTGATTTATCACGAAAGATATTACAAAATATACATCCGAACGCGTTTTCATATATTGAGTACGATAGACGCTTTCGTCTCATCCATATGCCGCGTGCGTGTTGCAGTAAAAAATTACTAAAAATAAAGCATAATTGAGCATATATAGCTATTACGTACGCGCGAGATTACTATAGACTTTTATTAATATAAAACGAATTTTTGACGAGAGACGGGAAGTTTTTTTTTTATTTTTAAATAAAACAGTATTATTCATTGGAATCTAACCGATTTAATATTTGATATTGTTCTATCACTGGACACTATATTATTTTATTTTGCAGTCTATCACGTAGAAATTTTATATAGCTTCAATAGAGTATTGTAACATTGATCTCACAGAGATATATTTCATCGAAATATAATTGTATGAATTGTGTCAGTTGAATGCCCACGTAGCACACCAGTGCGTGTAAAGCGCTTTCGAAGCGCTATTCAGATTGCACCTCTAATTACGCACTTTTATTGCATGCGGATAACTCGGCTAATTTCAAGCCATATTGCATGTCTGCAATATGACTGTTATACGACATGAAAAGTGCAGTAAATGTGTTATAAAATGTGTTATAAGATGTGTATGATATTTATTCTGCGCTGATTATATGCGCTTATAATACGCTTTTCATAGTGGATTTTGAACGCACTTTCAAAGCGTTAAAAAGCTCCTGAAGTAATGCATCTGCATACGCGTTTTTTTTTAGCGCTGTTTAAGCGCTACTGTGCTAGTAGGGGAGGCCAAGCGGGGATTTGGGAATTTACTCGAGCGCGTCAGAATAACATAAAGGGGGAAAGCTTACAACCTAATAAGTACCCCCACCAAATATTAAACCTCTATATAGAGGCGGGTGTCCAGGGGATTAGTAAATAAAAAAAATCGATCGTTCGAAAGTGTAAGCGACCCATGTGTTTCTGATAACGGATAAATATTAATCTGACGGTTTGCGTGGTGGGGTTAGCTGTAGGAAGGGGTCAAAAAAAGGGGGAAAAAAAAAAAATTTTAAATACTCGAGCGCGTCAGATTTTTGAAATGTACACTTTTCTACATGTAATTAACACACCATACCTTAATCTGACACGCTCGAGTATTTCATTGGCACTGTTTTTTTTTGAAAGCCTATACACGCTCCCCCCACCACTGAAACGGCATACATCATATAACCTTTTTTTCTTTTTAGCATCTAATCTTCACAATCCAATAGGTCCCCACGACGCTGGAGTAAATCCACATTTAGCCTCTCGGCCTCCCCTACTACTACGTGGGTGGGGTAAGAGTGAAGGCCAAATACCGAGATATATAAGAATATAATTGTAGAGGGGTACCGAAGGACTATCCACTCATTTGCAATGTGTCACGTCGCACTCTGGCAGTCCAGGGGAATGATAGATGAGCACCAACTATGTCGTGCAAAGCGAGCTTTACCTTTTTGCTGAAATAATCTCAGACAAGGATTTTCGACATGATGCCGTGGTCGTAGAGTACGCGATAATAGCCCGACATGCGCGCGCGATTAATGCATTATTACGCGCTCCACCAACACCGCTTTATCCTTATCGCCGTCACGCCGTTGTTGTCATTGTCCTGTTTGGCTTTAACTACTCGTTGCTCTAAAAGCTGAAGATGAAGTAGCAGCATGCTTTCAAGAGGTTTTGTCAGTTGCTCTTAAAACGATTCCTTGGTCCTCGCTGAGAGAACACGAGTTACCTTCATAAATTTTATAGAAGAAACTGCCGGTTACGTGAAATCTTTTTGACAAAAAAAAAAAACTTAATGATGTATAAAATCTATTGAAAGTACAATGAATTTACAAGGTAATATAGTTATATTTATCTTTCGAACTTATAATGTATTTTTGCACGTACTTTAAAGATATACCATAAGTATAAGATGTACAAGTCTTCCTGCAAAAATTTTCCTGTATATACCTTCCGGTATTGATTTTTAAGAAATCATTTATGCCCGTTTCCATCAATGTAAATTAACTTTAATCTCGGGGTTAAACTTACTGTTTATCTTTTTTTTAATTTTTAGAATTAGAAAAAGATGAAGAGCAAATTGAACTGAGATTAAAGTTAATCTATATTGGTGGAAATGGGCATTAGCAAAGTAAGTAGTTCGGCTATTTTTTCGACCGGCGGCAGTAGCGAAGGCGAGAGATATTGACGACTTGGTCGCGTCGTATACGCTCAATGTACGGCGCGCGACAGCAGAAAGCTTGTACTTTCTCAGGGCAGCGATCACGTAATTTCGAGCGAATTTTTTCATCTTTCACTTTTCGCGCGTTCTGATTCCGCGTAAGCGAAAAAGCAGCGTTGCCGCATCGCACGGAGTAACGCAGTGGGATGATTTTTACACTTCTGTAAAAATATTAGTTGAGTACACAACTAATGTGTACTCAACTAATATTTTCTGTGTGTAGGAGCGACTGCGTGGACGCGAGTAAACTTTAGGTTGAGCACAACTGCAATCGGAGAACGTCTTTAAACGAAAATAAAGATAATTTCATAATGTAAATCAACTGTATATAATAAAGCATAATACAGTATAAATTACAATAAAGCGAATAAAAACAATAAGATTCAATGAATTATAATACACATACAGAATTTAGTATGTATAGTTTCAGGACTTTTGCCCCTCTATATGATGTAGATTTTCTTCGACGGATTGTAGTCCAGGATTCTTGGGAGAGACGCGATCGAATCGATTCCGCCTGTTAGTTATCCGCAAATTTCGTTCCGTGAAAATATACTCTTTTAAGTAATCACTTAATGCATTCTCAAAATTCTTGTTTGACTTTTTATCCGACACTTCCGATATTTTGGTACACTTATTCATTCCTTTCGCATCCTGCAGACGACTCTCTAATCCCACATTTATCTCTTTCAATTTTTCGTTAGCGCCTCGTAAGTCGTTCACTTTAAGCCTAAAATCGAAATTCGACTTCCTCGAAGCGGCGAGTTCATCTTTTAAAGCCACCCTCTCTGATTTCAATGCGTTTAATTCTTCCTTAAATATCTCGAGGTGCGACTTCAACGTCACTTTCTCATTCCGTAGATACATCAGTTCGAGTTTCAAAGCTTGAATCTCGTCCGTCGCTTTACCGAACTCGCCGTCCATTAGGCAGGAGTTACGACTACTACACGAAATATCTGCTTTCATCTTCAGCGCTCTGTTCTCGATTTTGAGCTGATTGATATCGAATGCCGCGGTTCTGCCGCTTCCCTTGGTCATATCCGGATGATTGGAATAATTAGAATAATTGCTTATTCCTTTCTCGTGCCAGATATTCGCGATCTCAAATTTCTTCAACATAGAAACGACAATTTCTTCGTCGTTCGATACTTTTGTCCATGCTACTGAATTTTCCGATCCATCTTCCGTCAGTTTCATCGTAATCTTGGAAATTTTGGATCTCAAATTCGCCTGCTCTAATTTCAAAGAATTATTTTCACTTTTCGGTCTCTCTACCTCGCTCTTTGGCTCGTCTTTGATCACTGCTTTGTTATCGCGACCGACGTGTGTATCAGATTCGCCAATTTCGATCTTTATACTCGTACACGCGGCATCCGAGCTATTTTGCTCCTGTTTAATCTTGTTATGAGTATCGGTGAATTTCCGCTCGCAATCTATCACGAGGGGATGCTGCGTATCGGTTTTTTTAAAATAATTTTTACGATTATTATTTTCGTTGTGCAACTTGGCCGCAATTAGTCGCAACGCCTCATACTTCATTTGTTGGCTCTTCAGTTGGTTATCGAGTACTCTGCACTCGTTAGCGATTTCATTTATTCTTCCATTCGCGCCGTCTCTCTCCCTCCTCAGCTCGGCGCTATCTTTTTCTCTCGTGTCGCAGGTAGCCTGCAGAAGAGCATTTTCCGCTTTCGCTTTATCATTTTCGACCCTCGATTTATTCAATTCCATGGAAAAATATGCATTCTCCTCTCTCGCTTTATTCAGCTGTTCTCGCAGAACGACGTTCTCATCATTGAGCTCGTTAATACGCGTCGCAAAATCGTTCTTTTCTGTCAACAGCACTCGTACACGATCCTCGGTCTCGGTATTCCGTAGAAACAGCATATCCAAATCGCCGATGGCCTTCGAGTTCTCCGATTGCAGGCGCGCTGTATTAACAACCGCGTCTTCGAGTTCCGCCCGCGCTCTCTGCAGCTCGAACTTTAAATTCTCCGTAGTAGCTTCGTGCTCGCTTATCTTCTCCTGAAGGCCGTTGCGCTCCGACTTAAATTTGTTAACTTGATCCTGCAGCACGGCGCACTTGTTATTGACATCGGACATCGATCTATCTAACAATTCTTTCTCAGACCTCAACTTCAACAACTCCTCTTCGAGTTGTTCTTTCTCGTTCTGGATTTGTTTGACTTTATTCTTCGACGCTTTGTACTTCGCTATCACTCTGTCGAATTCTCCCGATGTTTCCTCGCCAGCATTCGTCGGGACGTTCAATTGATACATCAACGACTGTTCATTAGGTATCAAATAAGAAATTTTATCCTCCGGCCCGGTCTTGTCATTGATATCTTCATTTGACGCGCATTTCAAATAATCGATTTGCTTGTCCACCTTACTCAGACTTATTTTAGGCTTATCTGACTCAGCTCTCAAGTACTCTGATTCATCCTTGAGGTTTTGTGTACGGTGTTCATCATTGTTTCGTTCCTCCCCACCACTTTCTTTCTCCGAACTTTTCAATTTGCCCAGTCGCTCGCGTTCCTTCTGTTTCCCAAGTCCCTCAATTATACTTCTCAGTTTTACATTTTCATCGGAAGCGATCCCAAGTTTCGTCTTCAGGTCCTCTGTTTCCATTCTAAGAACCGCTTTCAGCGCGTTCTGCTGGGTAATAATATTCTTAATTTCCTTGTCTTTCTCCCCGAGAACGTTACGCAACCTTTCCGTTTCCCCTAATAATGTCTCTTTATCATCATGAAGGTCCTGCAATTCTTTCCTCGCTGCATCAATTTCAACCTTCATCAGTTGCATTTCCGCGACACGTCGCTCGGAATGATCGTATTTAAGCGACAACTCCAATATTTCTTGTTTCCCGCTTTCTATATCTCCTCGGAGAGTGTCGTTTACCTCGCGTATGTCAGTGATAATTTTCTCATACTTCTCACGATCTTTTTCTAACGTTAATCCGATGTTTGCACGTTCGTCGTTTAGCGCATTTATACGTTCGTTCTTTTTTAATAATTCCGATTTTAAATTCATGATTATAGTTTCAAGCTGTTCGATTCTTTCACGTAAATTCGCGCGGTTATCGACAAATTCGAGTTCCTTTATTTTACTGCACAATTGCTCGATCAAGGTTTCCAATACCTCTGTTATTTCCTCGTTGGTATTTATAACTTCCGGTGGAGCTTGTTTTAAAATAGCGATTACTGCAATTGATTTTCTAACGATATCTTCGAGTTCCGTAACTTTGGTCATGTATCGCGAGCTGCTGATGCCACCGATTTTGCAATATTTGTCCATCGGTTTTATTTTCAATTTTTCAATCTCACTGTCGATTTCTTGTAGAAAATCATTCAACGACGAAGCTGTTTTCAAGCATTTCTCGTATTGGAGGTTCTCGCATAACCGTTTATCTATCGGCACGTTTGATCGTCTAAGCTCCACAGACAGCACTTTTAAGTTTACTTTTAGATTAACTACTTTCTTCATGTATTTCAAACAGTCGGGATCGCCGGCGGCGATCATCGCTTCACGATCGCTTTTTAAATTGTTCCTCAAGTCGTTCATCAAACGTTCGACGTGTCTAACAACGTCTGGGATATCCGTAGCGTCCGAACTTTCGCTATAGTTTGCATTCTCACGAATAACTTTCAGCCGGCCCATCTCTCCTATCAATTGTTCGGCAAGATTGTTCAATTCGCCGATTCTCTTCCGATATTCCGCGCTATTACCACATCTCGATCGCAGCATGGCCCTCGATCTGTCCAGCTTGAGACGCAAGTTCCTATTTCTGGTCTTAAATCTATACAAATTCTCGCTAACGTTCACGAGCTCCTCCGACAAACCGATAATCATCTCAACGGTCTTGCCGATCATGGTAGCAAAGATTATTTCTATCGTTCGATCACCTCTCGTGAACTCGTTTATCTCATCCCTAAGTTGTTTCAGCATGACGCTCGTGTCATTCTCTTCAGCCTCTTTCAGTCGCTTCTTCAGACACAAAATCTCGTTGTTCATGCGTTCTCTTTCACTTGAAAATTTATTCTCAAGCGTGGCGATCTTATCGCCTACTTCAGAGACGGTGATACGCGCGATATCCTCCTCGGCTTTAATTAAAGCGCATTTTAGATTCGTTACTTCATTCTCCAAAGCATCGTTTGCCTGCTCCAATTGGCTAATCTCCGTCCTCTGATGCACGATCAAAGGGTCGATCTGCTGGTTATCGTTCCCATTCTTGTCATCCGCACGCAAAGCCATTTTCATCCGCCAGATATTGCTCTTCAGTTTCGCGCTATCGTTCCGCCAATCTTTCATCTGCCGCATCCCGTTATGCAGCTTGTACAATGTCGCAACAGCCATTCTGGCGATTCTCGTCTTCTCTTCCACGGCAACGTCAATCGCGACCACTGACAGGTAATCGTCGAGATATTTGTCACTCATTTTTGCTTTTTCAATTTATCAGAATTATGTAATACGTGACAAAACGCATTAAGTATAATAAACTTCGCTAAATATCAATATTAAAAATCCATGTAACAAATATTATACAAATGTTCATTGTTAATATATCAAATTTATGATTTTACCTTCATGCAGATTTTCGCTTCGATTATTATTAATTTTTAAAAATTAATCCGTCGAGGTTGGCGTTTATAAGTACCTTATAATTATAAACAATTAATTTGTATAATCACAATAAAATGTTAGTATTTTGCATTAAAACGTGCACGTCATGGTAATAAAATCAATAATCTGCAGAATTTATGATTGTCTGTAAATGTTTCATCAACTTGAAAATTTGTATATGTCGAAATAACATTAACGAACGAATTTGGAATCGCCAAAATCATAAAAATCGATTTCATATGCGATAAGGAAATAGGAGCACAGATATCTTCACGTATATACCAAGGGGTCGATTGTGTATCTTAAAATGAGATAAAAATTACAAAAGTGAGCATTCGCTTGATTGGCTAAGTTTCACTATAGTGAAAATGCGAAATGTTTCACGTGAGATTATTCGACAAGAAATTTTATTTCGAAATGTGCCTAGATACATCGAATTTAATCGTCATATTTATAGTGGAGTTGAGAAATATTGTATATTTTCACCATTAGGTTAGAATCTAATAATTGTAAAGAAAATAAATCACAAAAATGGAATATTTAATGTTATTGTGCTGTAATGAAGAGGATAATGAAAATAAATGAGACGACAACAGGGGGTTAATTGTGTATCTTTGTCGACTTTCCTCACTTCTCGTACTTTCATGTCACATGAAAAAATACGCGCGATTGGCTATGATCGTAGTGAAAATACGATATCCCTATGCTTACGGGAGCTAACCCCCGTATTCATAGTCAGACCTTATACTTAAGGCTTCCTTAAATTTATCTTTAGATGATCTACGAATTATTTTATTGGCTACTGAGTATCTAAAGATAAATTTAAGGAAGCCTTAAGTATAAGGTCTGACTATGAATACGGGGGTAAATGTGAAATGTATTGCGCATATGAATCAATATGAATTGGGGGTGATTGTGTATCTTAAAACCTAGTAAAAATCATAAAAGTGAGCTCTCACTTGATTGGCTAATTTTCATCATAGTAAAAATGCAATATTTTTCACGTGAGATTGTTCGGCAAGAAATTTCTTGTCGAATTGTGCCAAAGTGTGTCGAAATCAGTCGAAATTGTTCGAAATTTGTCTTATTTAAGGCATATCAATGGACATTTTTATGCTTCTTTGCATAGAGGAAGATGAAAATGACAATAATATTCGCAAAAGAAATTTAAATTAAAATTATTATTTAAAATTATTATTTAATTTAAATTTAATTTAATTTAATTTTCGTTTATTTTCACTGTTGTATTGTAAACGTCCTCTGCCGAAATCGAGATATCTTTGCATAAAGGAAATTAATATTTTTTTTTATTTCTCGGTTATGTTCATTTTTGTCACAGGTCGCAATAATTGTTTGCAAAAAATTTTTTAATATACACCTTTTTACATATCTCTGTCAATCTCTGCAAAGATAAAGAGGTTATATTTCTTATTCACATCTCAATTCATATTAATTCATATGCGCAATATATTTCACGTTTAGCTCCCGTGAGCATAGGGATATCGTATTTTCACTACGATCATAGCCAATCGCGCGTATTTTTTCATGTGATATGAAAGTACGAGAAGTGAAGCCTACGATAAGGCACAAACCTTATTTTGTACACGTTTAAAGACTACATTAAATATACATTTTTCAAACGTTTTTAATGTTTTTCACATATTAATAATTACGCACATTAATGTGTATAATTCATGACATATAATGGGCTTTCTACAATAAGCCATAAGTCATAAATCGGAAGTAATTAAGTAACTAAAAATTGACGACTGTGATTGGTCCATTTCTAGCTTATGACTTGTGATTTGTGACTTACGGCTTATTGTAGAAGGCCCATAAAGCATAATATTATTTAGGTATATACTTTATCTATATAATTTTTGAAATGTACTATTTGGGATATCGAATGGATCTTGTGTATCTCGTAATCGTCTTCTAATTCAATTTAAATTTCTTTTGCAAATATTATTGTCATTTTCATTTTCCTCTATGCAAAGAAGCATAAAAATGTCCATTGTCTTAAATAAGACAAATTTCGTTCGAACAATTTCGACTGATTTCGACACACGGTAAATATAAAGAAGAACCCGCTCCTCTTAAATTTTGATAAAAATATACTCAATCGATGCGTTTTTGCATGAAACGAAAGTATCTGGCAAAAAAAAGTGTCGCTCTGCCCTACGAACCGAGACATTAAGCGTTAAAGTTGACGACTATTCAGGTTAGGCACACTTTGGCACTATTCGACAAGAAATTTCTTGCCGAACAATCTCACGTGAAAAATATCGCATTCTCACTATGATGAAAATTAACCAATCAAGTGAGAGCTCACTTTTATGATTTTCACTAGGTTTTAAGATACACAATCACCCCCCAGAATTTAAATTTAATACGAAAAGATTTACGAGAACTTATACTCAAAATCCGTTTGAGGAAAGTAGGGGAAACCTGGTCTCGTTGGAATAAGAGATAAGTTGGCATTACGTTCAGTTTATATACTTGTGGCAAAAAAAATAATGGAAAAGTTATTGTAAAATATGTTTTATAACATAAGTACTTATCCTTAAGTTTTATTTAAATCAAACAAATATTATAATAAAAAAAGAGAAAAATGTAATTCAAGGGGCACGAAGTAGATTTTCGAGCTTTTCAATATTTCGTATTAAAAATCAAAGATAGATAAAGGCAAATACCCGATGAGAACACATACGTAGATTCGACGTAGATTCAACGTGGGTTAGCACGTAGATTCTACGTAAACGATCGAGTGACAGTCTACTCAAAAACGGTACCAAAATCCACGTGGAAATCGAATCGATATTCCTTGTAATATCCACTACTAGTGCAATAATAATGCAATAATAAATTCGTAATAGTGACACTATACTATAATATACCCGTGTAGAAGTCTTAGAATAAAATCGTGAAAAAAAAAATTTTCCTCTAAATTCGAGAGTTAAATTTTTTTTCATAATGTCACCCCATCCGAAGTTGTACCACGAACCTTGCTGCTTGACTTTGACAATCGTAAGGGAACTGCTGTACTTCGATGACCCACGAATCTGTATGTTAACGTTTATATAATTGTGATATATCTGTTCAATGGAAATATTAGAAACAAATGGTTTATGTGTTTATATGATATAGTGTATGTTTTAGGAAAACGGAATAGAATCCCTTTAGTGTTCCTTTTTTTAGGGAAATCTCATAGGAATACAACAAAGAAAAGATAGGGAAATTTCCACACGGGTATATATATATGTATATAGATCAAAATATTTATAAATTGTTTATGCATTAAAAGTTATATTGTGGTAAATGCATTGATAAATACGTGGATTCTACGTAGACACTTCCATATAGATTTCAATACGTATAATCCATGTAGAATTACTGATGAAATTTAACGGGAATAAAAATAGGAAATATAGTAACGTTGAATTCACGTGGATAAATCAACATCGATATTACTCTATGCAATCCACGTGGATTATACGTATTGAAATCTATATGGAAGTGTCTACGTAGAATCCATGTGGATATTATGTAAATAAATTTTTAATCCACGTAGTCCACGTAAAACACGTAGATTCCATGTGGATACTACATATGTGTTCTCATCGGGTAAGAGTCAATTATAAAATTGTATACAACAATTCATAACATGATAAAATCTTTATAAATAGATTACATAACGATCATCCAATCGCTTGATAAGCTCTTTTGTTCCCTCTGAGAAAATACTCAACTTATTTTGAACATTTTGAACGTTTACAACTCCATCACCGTTTTATTTTATTGAGTTAATTATATTGTACATTTGAGGAGGGCTCAAATATGGAGCCAAAACGTTATGTAATCTATTTATAAAGATTTTATCATGTTATGAATTGTTGTATAAAATTTTATAATTGACTCTTATTTACCTTTATCTATCTTTGATTTTTAACACTAAGAACCCTGTATATTTTCTTTATTTCGTATTAATTACTTCTCAGTTTGAGAAGATAAATCTAACTCAGGTATTATCAGTTAAAAGAAAAGTTTTTGTTATTATACGATATGTCGTTTTGAGTGATGATAGTCATTTACTGTAATAAAACCATTAAAATCAAATGTATGTAGAGATAGGGTACGTTGAATTTAATGCAATTTATGCAAGGTTTTATTGCAAGACGTTTATAAATAACTTATGCAAGGTATTTATATTTTATGCAGATTATTGATTTTGTTACCATGACGTGCACATTTTAATACGAAATACTAATATTTTATTGTGATTATACAAATTAATTGTTTATAATTATAATAAGCTACTTATAAACGCTAATCTCGACGAATTAATTTTCAAAAATTAATAATAATTTAAGCAAAAATCTGCATAAAAGTAAAATCATAAATTTGATAAATTAGTTAAAAATAAGAGAAAAGAGCCAAATTATTTACACCACCTTCAGTACCTGCAGTATAGTCGAAAAGATGTGTATATATATATATATATACACATATATATATATATATATATATATATACATGTTTTCTTACAGTATACAAATAATACGACTAACATCAGTAATGATAAAAATATATTAATGAAATAACTTCCGTCGTTATTGAATTGTTTTATCAAATTAAATCAATTATTCACAGACTTTGTTTCAACAAGATTATATTTACAAACTGTATTACCATAATAATTAATTAACTACAATCAAAATTATCTGATATATACTATTTTTTAAGTTTATTAATAGCTTGCAAACTATTTGCGAATGGGTATCTACACAAGAAATGAAGCATGATTTGTTTGCAAATTATTTATTTGATATCAATTTTCTTCTCAGTAAAAGTATTTTAATTATATAAATTAATTATATAAGTAAAACATAATCAAAAGAAACAAATAAAATGCCAATATGAGCCAACACAAATTATCAGTGTGTACTTTTTACACAATTTATTGTGTATAAAATAAAATAAAATTACATCCATGATGGTATACAAACTATACATTATTAAAGTGTGAGATAAGAAATATTAAGGTGGTAATGTCCAAATTAAAATCAAATTGATTATCTTATTTTTTAAAACCTATAAATTTCTTGTATATATAAAAATACACTGCTAATTAATTTTATATCTGATAATATAATATAAATTTCACACATATGATGATTACCATCGAAGATGGTGAAGGTGTGAGTGAAAGGTGAGAGAGGAGATGTTAGAAAGTTTTAATACTACTTTGAATGCGTAGCTTTTGTATGTTTTTTTTAATAAATTAGATTTTACCCTATCCTTTTTTTAGATACTACCCTTTTTAATAAATTAGATTTACAATCACGCCAAGTCTGTAACAAACAATGAGCATTAATGCAATATTATATAAAATAAAATTCGTAGTAGTATTATTAGTAACATTAAATTAAAACAAGCATCCCGTTTAACCACATTAAGATTAGGTAACCATAACCAGTCACAGTGGTGTCTATAGTTTTCATAGACGGTTGCGATTGACTGTGTGAGTTCTATCTAATTAAAACTATAATACACAACACACACACACAACACACACACTTAAATGTATATATTTACTTTTGCCCATTCCTTTGGCAGCTTTTGAGAACCACAGCCTGATGAATTAAGAGCTGTCGTGACTTCTTCCCATAATTCATCCTTTACAAAAAGTGTATATATTTTATTCGTTCGTAATTTTTATTTACAGTTTATTATTTTTATTGGGTAAGTATTCCGAATAGGGGACACTGCCCCGATAACCTTACCTTGTCATGTGTTGTGAAGGTCAAAGGACATCGAGGCGGAGGTCCTCTATTCGGTATATTTACCTTATTATTTTATATTTGGAAAAATAAAATTTTATTTAATAACGAAATAACCTATAAAATTACTTACCATCTTTCTTTTATTTTCACGGTTATACCGCAATCTGCCTCGTCCGAAATTTGGATGGGATCTCATAAAATTTATGAGAATTTGTTTTTCCGTTACGTTCATTTTATATATTCAGAATTCACTCTTGTGCTTTTTGGATCTTCTTTTTTTTTAATTTATGGCTCCCACCTTCAAACTGTCGGTAGATGTGTACTGAATATAAGGCCTGCACTAAACAATATTTAAATATAAAATAATAAATTATGAATACTACATAGATACACGATATGACGCTGAAGCTAGCGGCCACTTCTAGCGGCCACATGCAGCATGGTGCTAGATGGTCGCAAAAAATTCTAAAATGTAGTCTCAGACACGAGGAAAGTGAAACAAGTCATAATTTTGAACATCACGCCCCTATTGTTTATTTAACAAATTTTAAACAATTAGCGGCCACATCAGCCACAGGCCACACGCATGGTGCTCGATGGTCGCAAAAAATTCTTAAAAAAAAACAAACAAAAAAATAACGTAAATACCTCGAAACATACTTTGATTGATCAATTCATAAAATTTTTTCTTCTGATTGATCAACGAAGCATTTGCAGCATTAAATGGATCACATCCAAGTACGCTAGGTTCGTTCGGAGCGACTCTGAGCAGCTCCCGAGAGACAAAATGAACAATACTTTTGTTTCACCTTCACTCCATTCTGCTAAATCTTAAAATATTAAGTGTTATTAGATCTTCATATATTACATTGAATATCTACTATATTTTATTTATTTAGTTCAACATAACAATAACAAATGATTTATATATAGCTCTAACAAGATTAAAAATGTGTGATAGATGTTATCTGTATTTTAATCGTGATTTTGATGCATGCCTATCGTTTCCTTTCTTTTTCAAGTAAGTTTCCAACTATTTAAAAACTTTTTTAATATAAATAGGTAAAATATTATGGACCTTTTACAATAAGCCATAGTTCATAAATTATAATTCATAAGCTTATAGAAATGGACCAATCATAATCGTCAATTTTTAGTTTCTTACTTCTGATTTATGACTTATGGCTTAGGCTGATTTTTCATATGCAGCACGCTGCGGCAGCAAAATGTCATGTGATACAAATTTGCGAGAACTGATTGGAAGTGCGGGAAGTGCGTCACCTTGCTAAAGATTTTTAACCAATAATAACATTTTGCTGCTGCAACGTGCTGCGCATGAAAAAGTACTTTTATTGTAGAAGGCCTATTAAAGTAAAGTAGCATAGTAAAAAATTTAGTTTATAATTTCTACAAAAAACAAAATATATTACTTTTGCTGTTATCAGTCTGATCTATTTGTGAATTTTCTTGCAATTCTTCCTGGACACTGCTACATCCAAAATGGGATTCAAAATTGTCAGTTTCTGTATCTGGATGATCGCAATTAATATGATTCATTATGGTATTATATGATCCAATAATTCCACAGAAACTGCACACGACGTCCAGTTTTTCCATC
>NW_017277774.1:803372-847819 GCF_001594065.2 Cyphomyrmex costatus
ACTGGGCTGCACTGAGTGCACACTAAAAACTCGTCCATGTTTAGCTGGGAGTGCAAGAAACTCGCACTTTCGACAACCTCGTGTAGTGCTGCTACTACGAAACGAGTTTTTGGTGCGCACTCAGTGCGGCCCAGTGAAATGCGCTATAAGTTATTTCGACCATGCTTATAGCGCGTTTCACTGGCTGCACTGGTGCGCACTAAATGCGCACTAGACAAGAGCAGCGTGTTTCACTGCGCACGCTGCGTTTCGGTGCGCACGAAAACAGTGCGCGTTGTTTCACTGGGAAACTTGGTGCCGAGTTTTTGCTGGGAGTGCAAGAAACTCGCACTTTCGACAACCTCGTGTAGTGCTACTACTACTAAATGAGTTTTTGGTGCGGCCCAGTGAAACGCGCTATTAGATTATCGTATTCGGCAAATGAAAACTGACCTAGTGTAGTGCTGAATTTGTATTCGGACCAACCGAATGAACTGAACGAGTGCAAGAAATATTGCACTGACATTTTTGTCAGTGCAGTTTGATGTTTGGACAAATAAAACTAGTTAGTCAGCAAAAAATTACAAAATGGATAAAGAAAGACTATTATTTATTATAGATAAATTATTAGAAACAAGTAGTAGTAGTAGTGGTGATGAAGATATGTTTAATAAAAGAAAGGCCGAAAATTAATTAAAAATAAAAAAATTTAATTATTATTATTATATTATTATTATTAATTATTATTATCAATTAAAAATTAAATTATTAATTAAATTATTAATTAGTGTAGTTTTGCACTCGCACCGTGTCAGGGCAGCACTAGAACCGTGTTAGTGCATATGTATCGAATGTGCCATAAGACTAAAGCCCGATCTACAATTGCGCAAACGTAGTTGTAAGTGGTTATAGTTATAAGAATTGACCAATGACAGTCGAATATTCTCCTCGTATTCAACTGTGATTAGTCAATTCTTACAACTACAACTATGTTTACGCAATTGTAGATCGGGTTTAAGACTAGTTACTTCATAGGCAAAGCAGATAACACATATATATAACGTTCTGGGCCCATAACCTGTTTGATATCTACTATATTTAAATCACTCAGATTATATATTAATACAATAAAAGCACTTTATTAAACATCGTACATAGAGAAGCGAAAAAGGTTAAACCTCAAAAGACAAAGACGACTCGGGAAGACAGAAAACAGCAGCAAGACAAAAGCAACATGAAAATATAATAATCGATAGAATCATTCCTCGGCAATAGATTCAATTCACAAACACCTGTAAACTTACATTAACATTAATTTATAAAATTACATCTCAACATTTTTAAACTAGTTATTAATTTATTTATATACATACCTATAAGAATCAGGTGTAGCCATAAACCATATGGCAACAAGGAGTTGTTTTCTAGGAATAGGATTTCTTCCACCTTCAGTATTGATAGCTCTTAATCCTGGACTGATTATGCGTAGCACTTCCTCAAACGTTTCAGGAAACATTCTATAAATCCATTGAACAAATATACAATAATTTTTTAATTCTTAAAATGAAGAAGCATTAAAATATGTTCCTGATACACATAAGACTCAATGTCTCATTGAAGTACTCCAAGTAATTCAGAAATATGAAAAAAGACAATAATGTTTTGACAGCTTTATAAAAAAAAATTTGTGGAACGTTTTTCTATTTTAAAATAAGTAAGTTTATTAAGAAATGTAGTCGATTTTATTTTTGTATTTAATACTTGTTCTTTATAGCTGAACTGACTGCACTAGTTTACAATTTATCTTCTTCCTTTATTTGTTTGTTTTGAAAGTTTATATTAATATTTTTTTCTCTCTTCTCACTCTTTTTGACGAAGCTTAAACTTATTTTGTGTTTGGTCTTTAACAAAGTATTTTTGTTTTGAAAGTTTAGCGAAATATTATTATTTTAATGTGTACTGTTATTTAACATAACTAGTAGAAAACTTTAATTCCCTTATTATACAGTATTATTAGTCGTAACTACATTAAGTAAATTAAAGATTGCAATACTTGTTTTACAATGCATTTCTTTGTTTAATAGACAAATTTATTTCTTTTTTTTTAGTCATTATCAAATGAGATGAAAGATTGTTTTACAAAACTTATCGAAACAATTGTTGCAATCTGCTCACTGTGCAATAAGCATTAGTACAAAACTATTATATATACATAATTATTTTATAAAGTTAATTATTAATATAAAGTACAAATAGCAATAAGTAAATTGTTATGTATTATTTTTAATTTTTATATGTTGTTTTCCCTTTGTATCTCAATATGAATATTCCATCATACATATGTAATTAAGTTCGATATATAATGTAATTAATAAATATATAAAATGTATTTCTTACATTCAATTTTCACTGTATTAAGGTGCTTTTTCATGCGCAGCACGCTGCAGCAGCAATTCGTTACTATTGGTTAAGAATTTTATGTAAGCTAGATGACGCACTTCCGGCGCAAAATACATTTTGCCGCAGTTCGTTGAAGTTGAACCGAACGAACAGCAAGCAGCAAGCGGCAAAATCGAGAAAGCGTACAATATGTCCGTCGTTTCATTATGAAAATATTATTTATTGCAATAAATATTAGGAAAATAAACGAAAAATGGCTTCGGATAAAGTACGGATACTTGTTTGTAAATTAGATCATTTTATACTTTACCACAAATTTGAAAAAGTAAAGTGTAAAGTATAAAATAATCTAATTTACAAACATTCGTACCTTATCCGAAGCCATTCTTCGTTTATTTTCCTAATATTTATTGCAATAAATAATATTGCCTCGATTTTGCCGCTTGCTGCTTGCTGTTCGTTCGGTTCAACTTCAACGAACTGCGGCAAAATGTATTTTGCGCCGGAAGTGCGTCATCTAGCTTACATAAAATTCTTAACCAATAGTAACGAATTGCTGCTGCAGCGTGCTGCGCATGAAAAAGCACCTTTACATCTTACATCCACTGCAATTAGTAAGTATTGATATGATAAAATATACACATTTATATGATTTTCTAACTTTTATTATTTAGTTTTTAGAATTATTTTTAGAATTAGTTACATCAGGCATGGAAGAGGTTTAGATATCAAAACGCAGTTACAAAATATAAGCTTTATTCTTGAAAAAATAATAAAATAGTCAATGAACTTTAAAACAACAGTAAAAAGAATGTTTATATGTTTATTTATCTATTAGCATTTCCAAAACAAAATTGATAAATTTTATAACAAAAGTAAGTAAATATCAAAATGTGAATTTTAGAAAACTAAAAAGATATGACATATTTTTAGTTTTATGACATATTTAAAACATACTATTCGTTTTGAACTCAATTATACGCTGTATATAGGTACAATAATAAAGTTGTTAAGGAGAATAAGAAAATTAACTTTTTTTAAAACACGTTTCATCTTCATGGAAGGACATATAATAAATGAATACGTCAGTACAATTACATTGGCTGTGTTCAGTAGACTCAACAGTTTTGCAACCGTTTTATGATTCTCTGCTGAGATAGGACCATTCTTCTAGATCTAAAAATATGATCTAATCAGCACAGAGAATCATAAAACGGTTGCAGTACTGTTGAGTCTGCTGAACGCAGCCATTGCGATACCTTTTCAAAATGATCTGACATTTTTTTCTTTAACAAAAATGATTTTATGTAAATTGAACAAAATATTTTAATTATCGATTCTTCTGTTGAAGTAAAAGTATATTATTAAATCTTTTAATTATATAAAATTAAACTAAGATATTCAATACTATTTAATTTAAAGGAAACAGCTAGTTTTTCTCATAACAATCATTAGTTTTTCTAACAAATCTGACAGTAATATCTTAAAGCATAATTTTTCATAAAGAATGATTTCCACATTAAATATGTTGCCATTGAAACGATATGCTTCCTTCTTCAGACATAAAATAACGAGCTAAAATGTCACGTTGTCTCATAGTAACTGCGCCAATATTTGCACCAACTCGTCCCAAATTAATCATACATTCGTTGTTTGTTGCTAAATTTCGCCAATTTCCAGGTATTATATTTCCATTAAATTCTTCTCTATCTGCGATACCAGGCTGTATATATAAATTGTTATTCGATGCTGTAGTTATAATAAAATTATGCAAACAAGTCACAGCTTGTATTATTGTTTCTGCAGTGTCTACTTTTAAACTTATGGGCGTTCGTAAAATTCTCCATCTTGAGGTAAGAATACCAAAAGCATTTTCTACAATTCGGCGTGCCCTTGATAATCTATAATTAAACACTTTCTGCTCATTGCCTAACAAGTTTCGTTTTGCATACGGACGCATTAAATAAGTTTTAAGAGGGAAACCCTCGTCACCAGCCATACAAAATGGTAGTATAATGTTTGCATAGGGTATAGGACGTGCTTGTGGTATTGAAATTGTATTGTTTTCTAAAGCATGACACATGTCTGTGCTGGACCAAATACCAGCATCATTAAGAGAAACTACAGTAGAAATATATTACAAGAATTTTAAACGAATTTCACTGATATATAATATGACATGTTAAACATACCATAATTTCCAGTATCCACCCAGATAAAACGATATCGTGCATCTACAAGGCCCATTAATATAAAGCTGAAGTAGCCTTTATAATTATGGAACATACTATCAGAATGTGCTGGAGCTTGAATGCGACAGTGTTTACCATCAACTGCTCCTATGCAGTTAGAAAAGTTCCAGATATTATAAAATTTGTCAGCTATTTTTAACCATTCTTCTTCGTTACGTGGACATTGCAGATATAATGGTTGTAAAACTTCCCAAATGGCTTTGCATACTTCAGGTATAATACTATATAATGTTGATCTTCCTATACGAAATAAATGTGCTGTACTCATAATGCTATCTCCATGGGCTAAGAAACTGAAAAATAATGAATATATCTTTAAATCAGTAGAAATCATATACATTATATATATATACATTGTATATATATAATGTATATATAATATGTATATATATATACACACATTCCAATATAAAAATAGTTTACAATAAATTATGATTCTGTGTACAAACTTTAATGTCGCAGCAACACAAGTTTCTGCTGATAAAGGCTCTCTGCGACTTTTCTTTTGCAGCTTTGGCTTTAAGAGATCATGTAAACTGTTAAATTGTTCCACTGACATCCTTGTAAAAGAATTCTTCATGATCACTTAGTTTAAAATATCTGAATAATCTTGCATAGCCACCATAATTATTTCTCATATGTAAAGAGATATGTGGCTTCACCCACCATCTCCTCCTCATTTTTCGTCTTTTTTTAAACAATATAATTATTTTTAAAAAATATTCCCAAATTGTTAAGAAATTATAATAAATAACTATAGTTTTATCCATAACCTTCATATCAATACTTTATATCGTTCAGCAGACTCAAGCGTTGCGGAGCGGATCCGTGAGCGCTCGCTGCTATTGGTATATTCTTTTAGATCATCCAATAGCAGCGAGCGCTCACAGATCCGCTCCGCAACAGTTGAGTCTGCTGAACGCAATCAATGGGCGCATTCAGCAGAAAAGAGCGCTACGGAACTATCTGCTGAATGGCGCACTTTTCGCATCGCTCTCTCAACATGTTGTGGGAGCGGACGCCATCTTATTGAGCGGAAATTTTTGTCGCTACTTTGATAGAAGTGATCGCTACTTGAACGAACTGCAACGAACATGACTGAATATTTCGAGTGTGAATACGATTATAATGGCTTGCGATATAATATTGTGGAATCTTTAGAGGTTCACAATCGATTAAATAGTGGTACGTACAATTAACCCCAAATATATTAAGTTATGTAGACTGCAATTTGTAATATGTGTTGCTTTGGAATTGTTTAATAAGTAAAATTCGAATTTTTGTGAAGTTAATAATAATAATGTTTAAACAATCTCTTTCATTGCGATTTCATTCTTTAATAATAAAATATGCAAAAATTATAAAGACGGGTAATCAATAAATGTTATTTAATCTCATATCAATAAATATTATAATTAATAAATATTTTCTTTTTCAGATTCAAATTTTTTAAATTCTTATATGAAAACCAACATGGGTTGCTTGGAAGCTACTGCATGCGATGAACTTTCGAATAATAGCATCTCTCAAACTGAAAGTGTAAATCACTGTATGAGTAGTAAGTCATTTAAATGAAATATTTATTCATAATCAATTAGTAATCAATTTATCATGCATAATTAATTATGTTAAGGTGCCTTTTTATGCTGACACTTGACGTTCATTTTCAGCGTCAAAACAGATCACGTGATAAGAATTGACGAATAGCAAGTGTCCATTTTAATCACGTGACCTATTTTGACGCTAAAATGAGCGTCAACATGAAATGGTACCTAATGCCTGGTTTATGCTTCAGGTCTTAATCCCAAGATCATAAAATTCAACCAATAAAGCTGCCAGTTCTAACCGAAATTTGAACTCTATTGGCTGAATTTTAGGATTAAGACCTTAAGACCGAAGCATAAACCAGGCATTATACATAAATTTGATTGTATTTTATTTCGCATTTCATTATGGTGCGTGTTTTATATTTTAGATTCTATTAATATATCAGACGAGGAAAGTACGGTGCACCATACTTGGACAGTCCAGAGTACAAAGCTTTTGTTGGAACTTTTTAAAGAACGCAAAAACAAGTTCCGTGATCCAAAAACTAAAAAAAGGACTTTGTGGACGAATATTATGAAGGAAATGCAAAACATGGGTTATACGGACGTAAACGAGGATATTCTTGATCGAAAACTATGGAACTTAAAGAAAACTTACCGTTCTATTAAAGATAATAATAAAAAAACCTCAACAGGAAGAGGTAGAATTACGTGGGAATATTATGATATTTTCGAAGATATATTTTCTGATGATCGGACCATAAACTTCGGTTCGACAATATCTTCGTTCAGTCAAGTCACAGACCAGGGATTTGCAACTATGTCAAGACCAAATAGCATTTCAACAAATTTTAGCCGCTTCACACCTTCTCCGCAGCTTGCACCTGCAAAGGTTATACCAACACAAAGTAGCCCAAGCAGCATTTCGACAAATTTCAGCCGATCCACACCTTCTCCACAGCTTGCACCTGCAAAGGTTATACCAACACAAAGTAGCCCAAGCAGCATTTCGACAAATTTCAGCCGATCCACACCTTCTCCACAGCTTGCACCTGCAATGGTTATACCAATACAAAGTGATCTCTCAATGAACTGCACTCCTACTCTACAGTCGAATGCAAGATCTTCGCCATTGTCTAATCCGATTGCTGTTGATTCATTTACAGAATTAGATATTGATGTCAATAGCAATAATTCTAATTGCATGTCAGAAAATGAATATTTGAACGTTAGGCCAAGTTCAACAGAAATGTCAGATCCAGTTTCTGGACGTTGTACTTCATTAAAAAGTGGCCAAAAAAGGCGAGACTCAAAGGAGGTTTACAATATGAGAAAAAAATTGGTTGCAGTTGAGGAAGAACGAATAAAAGCGATAGAACAGTTAACAAAAAGTGTCGAAGAAAACAATTCAATTCAAAAAGAAAGAAATGAACTTTTAAAACAATTTCTTACAAAAATGTAACTATGTAATGTTAATAATAAATTTTTATTTTTACATACATATGTGTGTATATTTACTTCATTTACACTTTATTTACTTTGTATATTTTAACTCTATTTTCATTACTTTATATACTTGATTTACAAATTATTTGCAATATAATTTCTTTTTTCAACTGCTTCTCGAACTACAGATAGATGTTCAGTTGTTTCCAGTGCATGGGCATAATCTGTAGGAATATCATCATTATTATTATCTTCATCCATATCGTCGTATACGGCTCCATTGTCATTGTCAATTATAAAATTATGGAGCATACATGTAGCGGCTATTATATTATTACCGAATTCTGTATCGGCTATATCCAAATATTTAAGACGCCGAAATTTTCCTTTTAGGAATGCAAATGACTGTTCAATAATTGAGCGAATTTTACTCAATTTCATATTGTAGCACACTTGAGATGGAAGAAGGTGTCCATTATCCCGAAATGGAGTCATTAGATTGACCATCAAAGGATAGGCACAATCTCCAATCAAATGTTGATTGCGCTGAAGAAGTGGATTTTGTTGATCTGTCAACTTCCGAAAGAGTGGACTATTTCTGAATACACGTGCATCGTGCATTCTTCCCGGCATTCCAATAAATACATCAATAAAGCGTTTGGAATGATCACAAACTCCTGCAAGACAATGTTCCTTATTACTATAAAGTAAAACTGTTGTTTAATTTTAATTTTAACTTAAAAAATTTTAAATGTTTGCCTTTACCTTGTAATATAATCGAATGAAATTGTTTTCTATTAAAAAAATCAGTTGCATTTTTAACTGGTTGCTTTATCGGGATATGGCATCCATCAATGGCCCCAATAACGTTACTTATGCCATGAGAACGTTCTTCAAATATCTAAAATATAAAATGATTCTTAATTAACATATGTTTGTATGTTTCAATGATTGGCCATTTTACGTATTGTGGCATTAATTCTCCAAAAGCATTAACAATGTATTTAAAAATACCATGTCCGGAACTTGTTGGTATACAGAATCGATCACCAACTGCAAGAAATGACTCTTGCTTACTCAGCAACCAAATTGTGAACAATATCCTTTTTGAAAGAGGAATATTGTTATATGGTTCTATATCTGCGTTTAGAAAATGATTTCCTATTACATTTAGTAATGTCTGAAATGTAAAAATTGTATAACTTCAATAAATACATTTTAAATATATATTATTATACATATATATATTAATATACATATATTATTGAGAAATAATTCAAATACATATGTACATACATACCTCAAAAGTAATTCGAGACATTCTAAAATGTTCTTTAAATTGGATATCCGTATAGGACGGAATAGTTATTTCAAAATATTCTTCATTTCGTGATTTTTTGAGACAACGTAGTCTACCTTGCAACATTTCGATTTCTGGCAATGGTGCAACAAGATCGAAAATATTTCTGATTATGTTTATGTCAAGTCCATCATCAATCATAAATTGAAAAATCACGTTATTCATTATTTATTAATTTTTTTAATAATTAATATTAATAAATCAATGTTAAATACGTTTTTACGATTTTCACTAATATTGTAAGCATAAATATAATACTATCCAGATGAAAGTAGGTTACGTTAGGTTACGTTGTAGCTTGTAGCAGAGCATTCAGAGAAATTAAGCGCTCCCTCTGTGAGCGCTCTAGTAGCGCTCTTTTCTGCTGAATGTGCCCAATACGACTTATAGCGCATTTCACTGGCTGCACTGGTGCGCACTGAGTGCGCACTAGACGAGAGCAGCGTGTTTCACTGAGCGTTTCGGTGCGCACGAAAACGGTGCGCGTTGTTTCACTGGGAAACTTGGTGCCGAGTTTTTGCACTTTAGTGCGAAAATTTAGCACGAGCTTCATGAGACGGTGTCGGTTTAGTGCAATATGGCTGCACGGCAGGAAATAGACAATTTCAAAAGTCGATTTGCCTTTGAGCTGCTTGAGTTAATGTCATCATCATCATCTAGTAGTAGTGATGAAGATGAATTCTTTAAAAATCCACATAAAATTCGAAAAATTGAAAATTTTATAGAATTAGTGCATGGAATGACGGATAAAGAGGTTATACACACAGGCATATTACTTTTTGTTATTATTAAAATACATTTATTTTTATTTATTATTATTATTAATATTATTAAGAGTATATATATTTGCTACACAAAATAGATTTATTCTACATAAGTATATGTTCATATATGTGTATTATTGTTACAGTTTAAAAGTCATTTTCGTGTTAGCAGAAGTACAGCCTATAAAATAATCGATATTTACGCTAATTCACAATTCTATCCGTCTGATCGAACCCACGGAGGTAGTAAACCTACCTCTGCTGAACTGCACATATTGTTATTTTTATGGTATATTTCATATGTACATATGATTTTTTGAGACAACGTAGTCTACCTTGCAACATTTCGATTTCTGGCAATGGTGCAACAAGATCGAAAATATTTCTGATTATGTTTATGTCAAGTCCATCATCAATCATAAATTGAAAAATCACGTTATTCATTATTTATTAATTTTTTTAATAATTAATATTAATAAATCAATGTTAAATACGTTTTTACGATTTTCACTAATATTGTAAGCATAAATATAATACTATCCAGATGAAAGTAGGTTACGTTAGGTTACGTTGTAGCTTGTAGCAGAGCATTCAGAGAAATTAAGCGCTCCCTCTGTGAGCGCTCTAGTAGCGCTCTTTTCTGCTGAATGTGCCCAATACGACTTAAATGTAGAATAGATGTCGGATCAAGTTTCCGTTTTACGACGTACGATGTACGATTAGCGTATACCAACAGCGACTACGGCGAATTGTGTAACAGGCTTAAGGAAACGGAACGAAACACATGCATTGCGCATCCGTGATGCGAACCATGCGTTCTATGCGAGAAATGGAACGCATTCTACATTAGTGCGCATTGAGTGCGAACTTTTTTGGTGCCACGCATTCCGAATGTGCGCACCGTATCAGTGCGCTTATAGCGCGTTTAACTGGCTGCACTGGTGCGCACTGAATGCGCACTAGACGAGAGTAGCGTGTTTCACTGCGCACGCTGCGTTTCGGTGCGCACGAAAACAGTGCGCGTTGTTTCACTGGGAAACTTGATGCGAGTTTTTACTGGGAGTGCAAGAAACTCGCACTACACGAGGTTTCGACAACCTCGTGTAGTGCTGCTACTACTTAAACGAGCTTTTGGTGCGCACTCAGTGCGACCCAATGAAACGCGCCATTAGATTATCGTATTCGGCAAATAAAAACTGACCTAGTGTAGTGCTGAATTTGTATTCGGACCAACCGAATGAACCAAACAAGTGCAAGAAATATTGCACTGACATTTTTGTCAGTGCAGTTTGGTGTTTGGACAAATAAAACTAGTTAGGCAGCAAAAAATTACAAAATGGATAAAGAAAGACTATTATTTATTATAGATAAATTATTAGAAACAAGTAGTAGTAGTAGTGATGATGAAGATATGTTATGTTTAATAAAAGAAAGACCGAAAATTAATTAAAAATAAAAAAATTTAATTATTATTATTATATTATTATTATTAATTATTATTATCAATTAAAAATTAAATTATTAATTAAATTATTAATTAGTGTAGTTTTGCACTCGCACCGTGTCAGGGCAGCACTAGAACCGTGTTAGTGCATAACTAAATTTATGCTTTTCTTAGAAACAGTTTATAACAATTGTAATAATTAATAATAGTTTATAATAGATTCAGTACTTGTTGCCTTTTCAATTGAACTTCTAA
This sequence comes from Cyphomyrmex costatus, assembly GCF_001594065.2. Classification (NCBI taxonomy): domain Eukaryota; kingdom Metazoa; phylum Arthropoda; class Insecta; order Hymenoptera; family Formicidae; genus Cyphomyrmex; species Cyphomyrmex costatus. The sequence goes on from NW_017277774.1 coordinate 814,820, forward strand.
TTCTTTAAGTTGTACATCTAATTGTACGAGTTTTAATTTTTCTTTGGTTATTTTTAATTCTGTTTGCAAGATTTCTTTTTGCGTATCATTCGTTTCTTTTTTCATATGTATTTCTACTTCTAAAGCTGTTTTTTGTAATTGCACTAATTCTTCTTTTGCATTTGCTAATTTAACAATATTGTTTTTTTCGGACGATTTTGAAAAATTTTCCATTTTTAGTTCCTTGCTGACTTTCTTCTTCAAAATATCTTTTGCTTGTGAATACTTTTCTGATGAAGTAGAGGCTCCTGAAGGTAATTGCTTCTTTATTATAGGCAAAGTATCATTTTCCTTATCTTTTGAAGTGAGTGCTGTCTATGAATTTAAAATAATGCTGTTACAACTAATTTAGAAAGTTAACATAATTTTATAATGTTAATAAATATTATAGTACACATCGTATTACAATATATACCATAATATATATTAACATTATAAAATGACATTTACTTTCTCAAGTTTACTACCCAATAGATATTTAACCATGGAACAACGACTTATTGCTTACCCGGTAGGTATACTTTACCTGTGAAGCAATCAACCATCAGGTAGAGTCATTTTACCAAGAAGTTGGAACAATCGGCCCTCTCAATGCTGGTAGAAACAAATCAGTACTGCTAACTCTCTAACCTAAGGTTTTCTGTTAACCAAAGTTTTAATAACCTACGGTTTAAAATAGTAATTGCTTCTAAGTATTCTCGCTTTCTTTTCGTAGATTCGTTATTTCCTACGTGTTTCGAAGAGGATGCATTTTCTGCCTGCAAACATAGACTAAAAATTAGTAAGTAAAATAAAAATAAATATTTTTATATGGCCAAAGATGTTATCTTACCTCATTACTATCACAATAGAGAATGTCGACCTTGGTCGTGTGTCATTCATTGAAGACTAATGGCGAATTTGACAGACTACACTAGTGCGCATTGAGTGCGAACTTTTTTGATGCCACGCATTCCGAATGTGCGCACCGTATCAGTGCGCTTATAGCGCGTTTAACTGGCTGCACTGGTGCGCACTGAATGCGCACTAGACGAGAGTAGCGTGTTTCACTGCGCACGCTGCGTTTCGGTGCGCACGAAAACAGTGCGCGTTGTTTCACTGGGAAACTTGATGCGAGTTTTTGCTGGGAGTGCAAGAAACTCGCACTACACGAGGTTTCGACATTAGATTATCGTATTCGGCAAATGAAAACTGACCTAGTGTAGTGCTGAATTTGTATTCGGACAGAGTAAGATCTTGAATTTTTGGAGTTCCTCCGCCAGTTTTAAACATTTCCGCTTTATTTTTTGACAATTTTTTCTTTAAGTTTTTTTTCATATCTTCATATTTTGTTTTAACGCTTTTTTTCTTTCGGTAAGTCTCTGCACAACGAGAATTTAAAAACTGAACGAGTGCAAGAAATATTGCACTGACATTTTTGTCAGTGCAGTTTGGTGTTTGGACAAATAAAACTAGTTAGGCAGCAAAAAATTACAAAATGGATAAAGAAAGACTATTATTTATTATAGATAAATTATTAGAAACAAGTAGTAGTAGTAGTGATGATGAAGATATGTTATGTTTAATAAAAGAAAGGCCGAAAATTAATTAAAAATAAAAAAATTTAATTATTATTATTATATTATTATTATTAATTATTATTATTAATTAAAAATTAAATTATTAATTAAATTATTAATTAGTGTAGTTTTGCACTCGCACCGTGTCAGGGCAGCACTAGAACCGTGTTAGTGCATATGTATCGAATGTGCCATAAGACTAAAGCCCGATCTACAATTGCGCAAACGTAGTTGTAAGTGGTTATAGTTATAAGAATTGACAGTCGAATATTCTCCTCGTATTCAACTGTGATTAGTCAATTCTTACAACTACAACTATGTTTACGCAATTGTAGATCGGGTTTAAGACTAGTTACTTCATAGGCAAAGCAGATAACACATATATAATAACCAAAGACATAGAGAATGGACTGCGCGATCCCGTATCTAAAAGTAGTATCAAAATGTGTCGACGAAAATGAGAGAGAGGGTCCGTGGAAGACGGTCATCTGTATCTTTTTCCATTCGATGGTGTAATGGAAGAGAGAATTGGCTGCGTTCAGCAGAGAAAGCAGCTTTGCAACTGTTGTAAAATTCTTTAATATGATTGGTCTTGCCCTTACTTCCTTATTACATCTAAATGTATAAGCCAATCATATTAAAAAATTTTACAACAGTTGCAAAGCTGCTTTTTCTGCTGAACGCAGCCAATGAGAGGGAGATGGCCGTCTTCCACGGTCCCTCTCTCTCATGCCTATCAATCATTTTGACACACGGATCGCGCAGTCCATTCTCTATGTCTTTGATAATAACAAGCTTATAACACATATGTTTCCTTATCTATTTTTGCAGTGTTCCTTGCACTCCCCCCCCACGCAAAGATCCACGTACTACATCCTATTGCCACTGTCTTTTTCACTCTATAGGATAAAAATACTAAAACAGATGGGCACGCAGAAATCATTCACGATTCTAAACAATATTTAAATATAAATTAATAAATTATAAATACTACATATGTATGCACATATACGATCCGTTTAAAAAAATGTTCAAAACAATATAAGCAATTCTTTTTACAACCATATTCTAACTAATTTTAACTATCGTATTCTGAATGCTGTTGAAAAAATTTCATTCGCATTCGCTGTACTTGTAATACTTATTTAAAACTTTCAATAATTCAGGTTATTTTGTCTTTACATCAAATTTGGTTGTAAGCGGACGTAAGCTTTAGTTGTATCGTTAATCGTGCATGTCGACTATGAGCATTAATGCAAAACAACTAATGCAGGTCACTTCTCAGTTTATGAAAATTTCCGAAGGAAAGAATCATTGCTGTTTGGTGTATGTACGTTTTGTTAAAGCCCGTTTGTTGTTACACCAATTCGATTAACGAAACGGTGATTTTGCACGAGTAATGCGGCGGACGGCGAGCAAAAAGAGGGCAGAAAGTTTCGTGAAGTTCCGTTAACCCTGCACCGCATCCGTGTTTTCCTCCTTCCTTTGCAATTACCGCGCAGATTTAATTGATGACGGGCCCTCTCGATAAGTTCTCGAACAGAACCGAACTGTGGTCCAAGTGCTCTCGAAACTCTCAAAACTTAAGAAGCGTTCAGTATCGCTGCACCAGCCCTCAATATCGGAACACCTAATAAGACTGCTCTAACGAGGACTTTCGCCGGGCATACTGCGCGCAATTTAATTATAGCGACCGCTTAATTATGTGGGTCGTACGTAATCGGTACTTCCGGTTTCCCGGTGCGCGCGAACTTTACGACACGGGAAACTCGGTGAATAATACGCGTATCCTCTAACATCTCTATTCAAAACTACTGTGAATCATCGATATGGTAAGAATATCAATGCTTGAAATGTCATCGAAATTCTTAATACAAATTCGACTCGACACGTGGGATTCATTGACATATTCATTTGACATATTATTTTGTTATTAATCGTAACAAATCCTATCTACATATATTATACAAAATGTTAAAAATTAAATTATCTAAAATTTAATTCGGTCTGACACACACTCACACACACATACACACATGATAAAAGGAAACTTACATCATTTATCTTACTGACTTATCATATCATGAATTTTGTATTATTAAATCGAGTTATATCGATCTCGCTGTCGATGTCACTGAGTCGTGTGTCAAAATCGTTGGGAATAATATCAAAAATATGACTGACGTTTTACGAGTTTTCGCACAGCCTCATATCTCCATTCATAAAAAGATTTTATCTTGGCGAAGCTTTTTTACGGAACAATGATAGCGCACTCTACTACCGCAGGTTATCTATGAATTGACCCAAGTTCATAAATAACTTGTTTTTCATCCTGATAATGTTAGAGGTATATATATATACATATAGTACCTATAGGAATGATTATCAAGTAACTTATACATTTTTTATGTGATGCGCTTCCCGAAAAAACGTCGTAACAATTGTAAAGGCATTTTTAGGAATAAATTTGTGTCGTGGAACTTACGCCATGCAGACAGGTTAAACGTGGTCCTTAAAATTATACCAAGTCATGGACGATCGATACGTACCGCCGTTTTGTTCATGCGGATGTCACGCACCGCGGCCGATAAAACCGATCGAATTACCGCCGCATGAGCCATGCTGTTGCTGCGATTACAACCCCTTTAGTGATAATTCTAAAGAATCGGAGATCTATGATCTGCCGTTTGCTTTACGAAAACTGACGGTAATGAAGTGCCAGATGAAGAAGTGGCGCATGGAGCGACTACAGCTCGAGAGCGAAAATAGGTCTCTGAAACAAGCCCTACGATCATTCGGTATCAATGTTCCATTTTATAGTCGAATCTTTCCTTTCCTTCCTTTACTTCCCTTCGCTATATTTCTTATACTCGTAGAATAAATTTTATAAGAAATTACCATTTGGGCTATATATACGAAGAGTAATTTTAATGCGGTACTTTTTTCTATGGAACGTTTCTATAATAAAGTCTATCCGCATATTGATTCCAGATATTTCGTGAAATATTAAATAAAATTCAGTTATCAAATTGAACGATTTTCCAATACATCATTACTTTATAGATTTCGTTTTGACGTTTTTTTATTATTAAGTTTCCGTAGCTCTATTGATGTGCACAGTTTACCGCAAACGCGATCCATGTTTTCTTAGTCATATAAAAGAGTGTATCGAATACATTTTGGGCGGTCAAATAATTTCCTTATAGGTGTGAAACCCGACGGAGTATTGGGTACTGATCCCTTGCTCGTGCATTACCGCGAGGAAAACGAAAGGCTGCAGAATGCAAATGAGGAACTGGCGGAAAAAGTTCGCAACCTCGAAGAGAGTCTCGCCGAACGAGATTGCTGCGACGATCCGTGCGAAAAAGTTAAATACGTGAGGGAGAAAATAGCAGCACTAAGAGATCGTTTCACTGCCGAAAAAAAACAGTACATAATAGCTATTGACTAGGAAATTTCGCTAAGACAGTTTAATGAGTCCTTCTTTCTGCATATTGTTTTAATAAACGGAAAAATAATTCAGCAATAAACAGAAGAAGAATGTTAAGGAAGCTCCTATAAAATTAATATTATTTAAATTAATCGTTCGAGAATTATCATAATAGTTAAAACAGGCTTCTGTTTTATACTTTGCGAAGTTGTTGTATATAGCTTTGAAAGGAGATTAATCTCAGCTCGTCGGTTGCGATATTTCCTTGAAAACCATCTATCTTCATTAAATACGATACGCCAATATAATTACGTGCAAACTGTTGATATCGTGACAGAATGCGAGACACGATATCGCATCTGAAGTTGAAACTGGTAGAAGCCGAAGAGGATACTTCCTGTGCTGCATTAAATCGTTTGAGGGCAAAGCTTCGTGAGTTAATGAAAGATGGTCAGAAGGCTGATCAACAGGTGTCCGTGGTTGTCGAGAGATCAATGCAGACATCGGCAGATCTATCAAAGAGCTACGAAGATCTATTACGAACAGAGCGCCTGCAAGCTGAACTGACGCAAATTCGTCGTTCAATGGAGGAAGTTGTTACACCGGTCTCAGAAGAGATTGTCGTTCCTCTACCTGCAGATGTGGAAGAAGAGGATATACCGGTACTGTTAAGTCAACTTCGTAATTGCAGAATGCTCCTGGCTGAATTGAAAATACATTTGGATGAGAAGACGGCTTACGCGGAGGCTCTACGAAGCGAACTTGATCAACAGAAAGCTGCCATCGTCACACCGCCCTTAGATTTGGATGAGATAATCGTCAAACCACCGATCGAGATAAAGGAAGAACCTAAGAAACCTGAAAAACCTGACGAGGTATCTCTTTTTATTTCTTTACGTTTGTAAATGTAATAGGTTGCATGTACAATATGTATGTTAAAAGTCATGTATGTTTTACACTGACATGTAAACTCCTGTTTCGTCGAGATGAGACAAATGCTAGAGGATGTTTATACTTGTCTAACTCCGTAGTAGTATTCATGACAATTGGGTATTTGTTCGCAGATTACTGAGCTTCTCGAAAGCCTGCGGCAGTCGGAACTGTCTGTGCTGGGCGTGAATAAATTGCAGAGCGAGATCGAAGATATGAGGTCCCAGTTGTATAATCTTAAGACGGAGAAAAAGGAACATCTCGATGAGCTGAAAAAGATACGGAGTGTGGTATCCGAGAAAGACCATCAAATAAGTGAATTGAGTAACGAATACGAGGTTCTGAAGAAACACGTTGAAAGACTGAGGTCCGAATGCGACGAATTAAATATTAAGAATACATCGTTAGAGAAGGAAATCCGGAAAACAGAAGAATTGAGTAGAGTGAAAGAGGAAAATAACGAGTTGAAGAGCGAGATCGATAAGTTGAACGTTGACCTGCGTCGCGAGGAAGAAAAATTTCAAGTAGCGCAAAAAGAGCTAGAGGGCATGAGAGACGATTTGCATAGTCTCGGAGCTGAGAATGAATTCTTGAAGGAGACATTGGAAAATGCAAAATTGGAGACTAACGAACTTAAAGAAGAAAATGTTGCTCTGAAAAACAATCTTGATAACATGATTAAGGAATTAGAATCTTCGAGAAGAGAAAATAATAATATCAAGACAAAGAGAGATCAATTATTATCTGAGAATAAGTATTTAAGAGATGAATTAGAAAAACAAGTGGCGGAGACGAATCAATTAAAATCTGAAGGGATTGCATTGAAGGATGGTCTCGATAGACTGTTACAAGAAATGGACAGATTAAAGGTTGAAAGCGATAAACTAAAGGACGAAAGTGCTGCTGTTAAAAGCGAAAGAGACAATCTGACAACGGAAAGAAACAACTTGAAATCCGAGAATGGTCTTCTTAAAGACGACTTGTCTAAAACAAATGTAGCGTTAGACGACGCAAAGAAACAATTGAACAAATTTAAAGTCGAGAATGGAGTTCTTACAGAAGAATTGGAGAAGGCTAATGTAAATAATAACAAGCTACTCGCGGACTTCAATACTTTGCAGAGCGAAATGGCAAAGTTGAAGTCGGAGAACAGAAAATTGTTACAAGAAGTGGATGATGGGAAAGAAGAATTAACAAAATTATTGTCCGAAATAGAAACTTTGAAAAAGGAGGTAGATAATATGAGTAATAAATTGACGAGGGCAAATAACGAAGTTGTAGATTTGCAGCAGGAATCGGTTGAGTTAAATAATAAACTGAGAGAGACAAAAGTTATAAATGAACAACTAAAGGCAGACATTCACCAAACAGAAGTAGAGAACAAAGATATTAAAACAAAAATGAATAATTATAAAGATGAAAACAGCAAGCTAAACACAAAACTAAACGAACTAAAGGAACAAATAAATTTATCGACGGACGAAGTAAATAAATTAAGAGAACAACTTGACAACACCGAGGATCGGGTTAAGTTTCTTGAGGCTCAACTCGTTAGTTTACAGACTGGTAAGGACAAGATGCAGAATGAGATCAACGCTTTGCAAAATGAGATCAGCAAACTGAAATTAGATCTAAGTGCAGAATCTACTGCTAAAAGAGACATTCAGGAGGAATTAGTGGCATTAAAGAATGAAATGAAAAATTTGATCTCAAAGATCGATGAGATGAAGGTGCAGAATTATGCCCTAAAAGAAGAGAGAGACGCTCTCAAGGAAGAACTGTTGAATCTGGGTGAGGAATTGTTGAGCCTAAGAGCTGCGAATGCTGAGATGATGAACCAGATTAATAATTTAAGAGCGGGTACATCTGATCTTCAATCGCAATTATCTAAAGCGGAAGAAGATATTGAATATTGGAAGTTGGAAAATTGCAAGCTTAAGATGGGCTCAGATAAGTTAGCCATCGAGAATGAAAAGACAAAGGAAGCTTTAAACGTCTGTAAGGTAGAGATAATTAGTTACGTATTTCTCCTGTAACTTCTTGTGCCTTTGATAATAATCACATTGAAATTCATAGGTTGAACATCAAGCATTAGAGAAGGAGATAACGAATCTTAGAAATGAGAAGATTAAGCTCGAAGGAGAAATGGCGAAGCTTAAAAATCTGTTAGAAGAATTAGATCTGTCTTCATTCGCCGAAAAGTCTGCTAAAGAAGAGGCTGTGGAGGAACTGATGAAGATCAAGAATGAAGTCGTTGCTTTGAGAGAGGAACTTCAAGCATTGAAACCTGAATTGACTAAGTTAAGAACAGAGAACGATAGGATAAGAGATAAGGAGGAAAGCCTATCCCGTCAAGTATCAACATTAAAGACAGAACTTGAAAACACAAAAAATGAGATATTAGCTTTGAGAGCCGACAATAACACATTAAAATCTAGAACAAATATATTAACAGATGAGAATAATAAATTAAAAAGCGAGTCAAATATGCTGATATCTGAAGTTGATAGTTTAAAACTAGAAAACACGAGTCTGAGGGAAGCACGACAGAAATTCGAGAAAGAATTTAGCAAACAGAAAGACGAGGATGATAGGCAAAAAGATGAGATTAAAAATCTAAAATCTAACTTGATAGCCGAACAGAAATTATCAGAAAAAATTAGATTGGAATTATCTACTAGTCAATCGGAAAACGATAGATCAAGAATGGAATTGGAAAAACTGCAAAAGAATTTAGATACTCTTGAATTAGCGAATGACAAGTTGAACAGCGAAGTAGAGGATTTAAAGAAAACGTCGATCGACGCGCAGAACAAGGTGAACGCATTTCAGTATCATGTGGCTGCGTTGCTAAAAGAGAAGGAGGCACTTCTGAACGAGTTAGATGGTTTACGAGCGGAAGTGAGTAGATTAGGTAAAGAAGTTGTATCGGATAAAGTTGCGAAGGAAGCTACTGAGAAAAAGACGATCGTTTCTAACGACGAATTAATGGAGGAGCTAAAGGCAGAACTAGATAAAATGCGCGTGGAAAATGAAAGTTTGAAGCGTGAACTAAACGACGTAAATAAACGACATGCTTCTTTGAAAGACGAGAATGCTGCTCTGAGAATCGAAAATACTAAAATAGCAACAGATCTCGATTTCTTCAAGTTGGATTTAACAACAGCTAGGAATGACCTAGATAAGTCTAAGAAACAGAATAACGAGTTAAAAGCAGAAATCGATAAATTGGAGAAAATATTTGGTGATGCCGAAACAAAGATTAAATTTTTGGAAGGACAGCTTGTTGACTTGTCGAATGAAAAAGAGAGGCTCGAAAAAGAGATGAGCGACGTGAAAGTTCGTACTGCGATTTCAAAGGCCGATGATGCACATGCGCAGTTTGATGATTTAATTAACGCTCTGAACGCAGAGAAAATAGATAAGGCTGCCTTAAAGGATTCCTTGATTCAATTACAAGACGATCTGAATAGATGCAGGGCGGACAATGAACGACTAACAATCGAATTAGCCGCTTCGGAAGCTCGAGCGTTAGCAATACAGAAAGAAAGGATCGAAACCGAAAACGGCGAATTGGAAAAAGATGATTTGATGAGAATAAAGACGGAGTATGATAAAGAGCGACAGGATTTACAAAAATTAATGATAGAAAACAAAGAATTGCGGGATGAGCTAAGAATGGCGCAAAGTGAGATCGATAAACTAAAAGAGAATATCCAAAAATCGAAAGGCGATTTTATAGAGGATGTTGCCGATATCGACAGCTTTGAAAATGAATTGAAGAAATTGATGATCGAGATAGACAAGGCGAGAGAAGATTTAAGACACGCCGCGGAAGAGAATAATAAATTAAAAATGATCAATGACGGTCTTGAATTAGAACTAGGTCGATTGAAAGCACTGCAGGACAAAATAAAAGATTTTCCTGAGCAAGTCGATGAAGTTATCGGGTCGAAGGATCAAATCCAAAGACTGTTTGCCGCAAATAATGCGTTGAAAATCGAAAACATGGACTTGAAATCCGGATTAGATCATTGTCAAGCGGAGAAAGAGCATTTAAACGATGAAATTAACAACTTGAACGAAAAGATCAAATTGCTGCAATCTCTTCCTTCTATCATAGGTTTGTATTTTGTCGATATACAATCCCACAATCAAAAGTTTGGAAACATGATTTTTCACATTTTAAAGCCACCTATCTTTGCTCATCAAAATGCGTGGTCGAAGATTTTTTACGATTTTTTTCACCGAGATATTTAACTTTCTGTAAAATGTAAAAAATTCGCAAGTGTCTCCAAAAATTTTTGTATTATTGGATAATATAGCGCGACAGTTTAAATCAATGAATATAATTTAGTTGTATAATGCGTTTCATTCATTCGGTGGTTTTTGGCGAGTCTTTTTCTCATTGAATTTTGTCGGCCGCGTTCACATTAAAGGAAAAACATCTTTGTAATTCCAGAGGCTGGCGTGATTAAACCGGATGAATGCGGCGACTTCGTTAAGGCGAATGAATTACTGAAGAAGCAAATTGAAAAGCAATATGACGGTAAAAACTTGCGTAAAAACTTTTTCAACTGTTTTGTCACTCCGACAGTTTTTATCGCACCGTAGAAACGCAGATTTCCTTATTCATAGCCCGTAATTAGTCCGGCTAATATCTTAATAAGTTAAGCATTTCCATAAACTTGCGACACTCGAAGGCAACATTTTGCAAATTGTTATATTCTATTAATTACTCAACGCCACCAAAACTCGCGCGTGCAGTTTGCACAGAAAACTAAATACTTGAACAAATTTTGTGATACATAGAAATTGTGATACAAGAACAAACTTTGATCACATAATTTCTTCAAGTTATAGTTCTGCATTTGTTTTCGCAATACAATAGCTGTGCAACGTGTGCGTGATTACATACAATTTGTGGATGGTAAAATTCCTGCGAGACCCACGATGGCGATAACGTTGGATGAAGATTTTGAAATCGAGCGCTGGACCGTACCATCTATCGTGGAATTATTAAAAGAATCGCAAAAGCTGTCCGAGAATATCTATCTGGCGGAAATCGAAGTTCAAAATATTGATAGATTACTCAAATTGCTTAAAGATTGCAAAAGAGATAACGAGAACTACATAAAACAATTATTGGTAAGATGAATAATAGCATCAATCCAGTATACATCAAACAATATCCTGTTTAATGATTTATTTGGAGGATAATTTAAATTTTCCGACTTGCATATTAACGCTGGAAATGAATCGTCTCTAGGAGCTTGGTGTAGAAGTTACCAAGGTTGCAGGTGTGGATAATGGTGATAAGCTTGCAGCTTTTGACCCTGAATCTTGGTTGAAGGTATGTACGTGCGGTGGTAAGAGTTCATTTTGCTAGTATACTCGTTAGCTTCTTTATATCTATTAAATCTCACTTTTCTCCGTATTGACGCGCAGTCCTTATAATAAATTGAAGTACTATTTCTATGTGTATGCATCTCAATATATATATATATATATATATATATATATATACAGGGTGTCCCATTTTAAAACTTCCACGTGATTATCTCAGAAAGAAGGCGTTTATCTAAAAAATGTTTCAGACAAAAGTTGTTTGACTCGAAGGGGGACGTAAGATGGTGCCATCGATTTGACCTTGGATAGTTCTCTGAAGGTTACGTGAAGATCACCTTTAATTTTTTAAATGGAATTATGTAAGTTTTTTTAGATAACGTGACTCCTCTAATTATTTTGCATATAAAAGTATTAAGGTAGAGATACCAAAAAACCAATAGTTTACGAGATATTTGACATTTTATTTTGGTACATATTGACACAAAATGTTAAATAACTCGTAAACTATTGGTTTTTTGATATCTCTACCTTAATACTTTTATATGCAAAATAATTAGAGGAATCATGTTATCTAAAAAAAAATTACATAATTTCATTAAAAAAATTAAAGGTGACCTTCACGTAACCTTCAGAAGACTATCCAAGGTCAAGTCGATGGCACCATCTTATGTCCCCCTTCGAGTCAAACAACTTTTGTCTGAAACATTTTTTCGATAAACGCATTCTTTCTGAGATAATCGCGTGGAAGTTTTAAAATGGGACACCCTGTATAATAGATAATTATAAAACAGATAAAAATATATCTGTATAAAATGCAAAGAACGATTTTATCGAAATAGCTTATTACAGATTTGAAAATATTTTTGTTCAACCATCAAAATAATCACATAGAAATTATAAATATAATGAACAACTGTAAAAGTTTTGACAATTTGGCAATTAGTTTGAGTGTCCTACATAATTATTTTGACGGTTCAACAAATTTATTTTCAGATTTGTATCTAGTTGAATTTTTAGATACTTCAACAAAACTATTTTTTCTTTGTAATGTAAAAATAATTTTTGAAATGGAAATCTGATTGTTAATACAAAAATTTATGTTTGTCGCTTTTAGTCTTTGACACTGACGCAATTAGCTGAGTTGCATGATAAAATCTGTCTGTTGACTTCAAATATGGTGCAACAAGATAGCAGACCCGCGGTGTGCGATCGTTCAATGATTAATCGAGACGGCGGTAGTGATCGGTTGCAAGCAGATTACGATGCTTTAAATCGGCGGATCGCCGCCTTGCAGAAACAAATAACCGAAAAGCAGATTGAGGCGGGATGGAAATTGCAGGAATTAAGACGAGCTCTTCGTATTGAACAGGCAAATCTGATTCAGATCTCTGACCGGATGAATCTCGAAAAAAGGCGCAACTTAGCCCTTCATCTCACCATGGACGATTCAGTATAATTTTCTTTCCAGTATCAGTAAACATGTTAAAAGTTACATTTACTTCGAGCAAGTTCTTGTCACTCGACGCGCAACACAAGGCAGATATTCTTTATATAATCTTTCTTTTATTAGAATATAAATAAAAATACAACGATACACAAGAATTCTGATATGTTTATAGAAATATATATAAATTAGAAAGAGAGAATAATTTAAGTACATTTAAAATCAACCATCTAATTATTTTGAATAATTTCTGTAACTGTAATAATGGAGAAGCCAAATAGGCATTCTTCAATTATTATAGCTCTTTCAAAAGACCTTGCCCGTTTCTATGTTCTCTTCCGCCACTGTCCAAATGGTGCAACAATCTCCTAGGCACATAATTGCGATAACGTACCATATTCAGCAACATCATGGTTTTGTTGCTAATCATGATCAAACAATAACAACTAATGAGAGCCGCTTGTTTCGCGGCGCATGCTTGTGCATGCCGCCACGTGCGATAACGTGATTTCCTGTTTCACATTTCGGAGGTCGCGTTGTTCGATCGAGATTAATTCAATTGTATCGTACCGCATCCGTTCCCACGACTTTACCCGGCCCGTCGATGCGACCGCCGACGCGTGGGTGTGCACTCGGGCTCAATAGGAAGGCGAATGCCGTCGACAAAGAGTAAACATATAATTGAAATGCGCGGGTAGATCAAACGGTAAATGAATTGTCGAAATCCGTTTAACTGTGTGTCCACCGCATGGAATTGAAATAAACTCATAAAACGCTGATAGCGAACCGCCGCATTAATGCGACACGATGACGGATTGCAAAAGATTTATCTTGTTCCCATCCCTCCTTTTTTGGACTGAAAGTTTTTCTTGCTCGAGTTACATATGTTTCCACTTATAGGTATATCCTCGCAGCTTGCAATCTCACATGATGTAACGAAGATCGTAAAACTAATTGCAGCAGGATGCTGCATGTACTCGTATAATCTTCGCGTTATACGAGTACGGTACGGTAACTGTGTAAAGTGACACTTTCTATTTCAATTCTCTCATCGAAGATAATTGCGTAAAATTGTAGCACTGAAATGGTTATGATTAGAATATATATAGATATAGATATATTAAATTTTAAATTTTTTAAAGATGAACACAGTGTGGACATACTTTATAAATGGAAACTTTTTAAAGATAAATACGTTATTTATTTAAAATGCTTATATAAACTTCTTCAATTGTTGGTGCATAAATAATGTATTTATTATAAAACAATATACCGTAATTTGTAAATAATTGCAATATCTATATTTACTTATCAACAAAGTTAACTGCAAACATTTCAACTTTGAATTTGAAAGTCATTCTTAGAAAATCTATTATCAAATACTAATAAATAATAGTTTGTACTTAATTTCTGCGTTGAGAGAAGGATTCAAATTCAAAGTCGAAACATTTGCAGTTAATTTCATAAGTACCTATTAGTTGTTTGCAAATTATATCTTATCGCACTATAAGTTGTATTTGCGTACTGACGTGCAGACTCATAAAAGCATTTTATTGTACAATGTATACTTGATTTATTCTTGAAGCAATAATATAATATTTGTATTTTTATTATAAGTTATTTATCTATGTATTTATTGCTTTATTAATATTATTTGCATATCAACAACCACAGAGGCTTATATAGATATTTTACATATATTTGATTTATTCTTGAAGCTACAAAATTTTTATTTTTTTAAAAGTTATTTATCTATATAATCTTCTTTTAAAGAAAATAATATCTTTGTGCAAAATGTATTTTTGTATAATTTTATTTTATAATTATCAATAATTTTGTACTATATATTTATAAAATTTTAGAAAGATTATATATACGTGAAGATGTAATCGTTAGTTGAGTGGCTTGTTCTTACTTCAAATGCGATGAGATTTCGTAACAACAGCGAAGATATGAGAGATATAGTTTCCGCCAACGTGGTATTAGTGAGAAATTGCGGCGGAAAGATTTATGTGAGTTTAAAAAATGACTTCGTGCATTTATGCGCTTAGTTCGAGCTTGTGCATCCAGCTATCTTGTGTATCTACCAGCGTGCAACTCATTGCATTTCCATATTTTCATTTCTATCTGAGATTGGGATTCTAGAATCGACGTTTAATTAAACACTTTGCTGTGGTACAATACAGCAACAAGAACATTCACGATTAAGTCGATTCTCCGGTAGTAATTAATCATACTTTATTGTATTATTATCAATACAGATGTTCGTCCATTTGTATCAATGTTTTAGATAAAAACATACTTTTTGATTTAAATAAAAATAAAATAATACAAATAAATTTTTTAAAAAAGTTTTTAACTCTTACATTCTCAATTTATCTTTATTTAACCGCAACATAAGAAATATTTCTTCACAGTTTTACACGTGTACTTTTTATATAATTTCAAAAAGTATGTTGGTATTAATTTTATAATTTCAATTTAGCTTCAGGGCTTTAAATGTGATTTTTAAATAATATAATTAAATTAAATATAATAACAAAATATAAGCACTGAAAAAAAGATTGTCTAAATATGTTAGCGTTTTTAATTGGTTGCAGCAACCAATTTTTTATTTCAATATGCGTACATCCAACATGTGTACTTAAAGTTATACTGTATTCTAGTAATTGGTAATATTCCATGTTCACCATTTCTATTATCGCAGTTTCTATCTTTTAAACTTTTGTAAATGTTTGTTCTGTATATCCAAAGAATTTTTCTCTATCACATAATAACTAGTAGTTTTTGAACATGGCCGGAGACACTACCGCGTCTTCTGATTGATATCATTCTAAGTGATTAATAAACTTGTATGTTATGTCAAAAGTAGTTACGTTACATGAATATTTGCTGAGTTTATTTCCAGTGTTGTACAAGGTACTTTATTTTTAGTATCTAAATATAACCTAAGGTACAGGTATTATCGAAACAAATATTTATGTAGATACATGTACCATTTTTAATGTATTCTAAGGTTCTTGAGTACTTAGTTACCACAATCATATTGATCGTGGAGAAACGAGAAATGATATTAATTAATTTTTATTACGTTTATAAATAAAGACAATTTGAATAAAACGAAATGATGAGATCGCTTTAAAACAGTTGTAAAAATAAACAAAAAACTATTCTTATCTCTCCGACAGTAAATAATCGTAAAAATGATAAAGTGCACGTGAAAGTGAAAATAGGCTATTCATACGTATTGAGTAAAAACATTTCAACTGCTTTTTATCGCTTTTTACAATTATTTACTGACTCAGGGGAAAAAAGAATAGCTTTATTTTATTTTTATATAATTCAATATAAATATACATATATATATATAAATAAAGGCAAACAGCCAGTAATGTAAAAATGGTTTTAATTTAAATAATCATAACATAAAAATTACATAAATAAACAAACATATGTTTCGACTTCGATTGGGTAATTTTCAATGTTACAAAAATTAATAAGAATCATTAAAATCTGAATTAAAAAATTCAGTAGACATCTTAATGTGTGTAATAAATTAGTTTGCATTCTTCATTTTATGTTTTTGATCAATAAAGTTTTGTTAATTATATGAGTAAAATGTTGAGAGTCCATTAATCAAAACACGAAGGTATCACACATCGTAACAGTGCACAAAATTATCGTTGAAATCTGAGCTAGTTTACAGGACTAAACATCTGATTTAAGTGATGTCAGATAATGTAATGTGAAGAAAGTAAGAATTTTTATAATTGTTTTAAAGTTATTTCATCATTTCGTTTTATTCAAATTGTTCTTATTTACAAATGACACGTAACAAAAATTAATGTGTCATTTGTCGCATCTGACGTTACGATTCAATGTAGCTGTGATAGCCATTATTAGGAGCCTTAAATGTATCTAACCTAGGTATAGATACTTTTATTTATTAACATAAAATTCCAGAATAAATGAAGTATTTATTTCATGTATCGATATACGTAATATTTACGTTTTATACGAATTTTATACGTATATACTTATAAATATTCTATGCAAATTTAACATGTACAATAAAATAAAATAACATTTATAAAGCCATTAATTAATTTTATTCAAATAATTTATTTATGTAACATTTATGCATTATGTTTCAAAAATATCAAACATTCAAAATTGTCGTTGGACAAATTATTTTGTTACGGCGTTAAAATTTATTTCTCTGTATTAAATGCACGTTCAACAGGCGCGAAGCTAAGTGAAAGTGTATTATATTTCATTTACATTTTTTAAATAATTGGATATTCTATTTATGTATGAAAGAATTTTTCAAAAAGTAACTGAAATGTACCTAAAATATAAGTATCGGTAGAATAAATTGTACCTAGGTATAAAGATATAAGTAAAGTCAGATAAAAAAAGTATCCTGCTACATACCTAAGTACTTGTATATACAATATCGCACAACACTGATTATTTTAGTAAAACAAAATGATATTCCATAACCTTCTTTTTTCATCTACAGAATATTGAAAATATGTGTATATAATAGAAAAAATTTAATTAGCAAATAATAATATTAAGGGATAACACCACTGTAAAGCGCGAAAATGAAGCGTGTTTTTGTGATTTTTTTTGGGTGGAAGGAAAAGAAAGAGAATAATGATAATCACGGATATTGTTAATCATGTTTCGAAGTGTTCAAAAAAATTTTTTTATTCAAAAAGATTACAAAATGGCAGCTCAGGAGTGATTCCCGCAAGTTAGGTATTATTCAAGGCGCTCCGCGGCAAGCAGCATAAGTGCCGCAAAAATGAATTTGGAACAAAATAAAAAATTTTTTCTTAATCTACATGAGTATAGCTAGAGAAGTACGTAGAGGATTTTGAAAATATTAATTTTTGTTTAATTGGTGGTCATTTGATATAAAGTTCGATTTGTGACCTAAAAAATGGGTACTAATTCGTACATATAAAATCTAAATTTCAACTTATCGAAAATCCGCTACGTACTTCTCTTCGGAATGTTGTTTTAAAGGTATGGTAAAAGGTTGGAGTGAAAAAAATGAAAACTGTTTCAGTTATGCTGCTTGCCGCATTGAAAAAACGTGTTTCGAGAAAAACGCGTTTAAAGTTTTGAGCTGTGTTATAGATATGAAAAAAAGAAAAATTCTACTATTACAAAATTTTTACCATTAATCTACAATCCCAGGACCATAAAGCTGCCCTTCTATGCGACATTTATTAATGTATTACGGAAGCTTGAAACCAACAAGTAAGTCATTAGGCAATACCTTCGCAGTAGGTATCCAACCGACGCAGGTAGTCGTTCCGATGCAGTCCGACGCGATCGATAAAGAGCTCGAAATTTCAAGGGAAAAAATTTGTTTCATGGATTAAACTTTTTTCCCGTATTCTCCAAGGTTCAAAGGATTTTTTAAGCAAGAAAATAATTTTTCAAGTTTTTGAAAATTTTACAGTGGTGTTACCTCTTAAATAATAATATAAAAATAATTAATATAAAGCTCTATAAGTATAAAACAATATAAAAGGAGCAAAGAGCCAACGATATAACGAACAAAAAACTTTAATTCGTTTGTGGTAAAAGTTAACGTTGGAATATTTTTTGTTCGCGAACAAGAGATATTCCAACGTTAACTTCTGCCATAAACAAATTATAGTTTTTTTGTTCGTTATATCGTTGGCTCTTTGCCTCTTTTTATTTATAAAAATAATTTTTCACTAAAATAAAGAAATTAACAAATTAGCCCTCTTGACAGTTCTTGTGAGGTATTATCGGTAATTCTAGTGTTAAATGCATAAGTGCTCTCTGTATTAACATAAAGAAATCTTTATAATTATTTATAAGGAACTAATATCAATTTAGAGAGAGAGAGATGAAAAAATATAGTGTAAAAGATTTTATTTTATAATTTATAATACATAACTGTATAACTATATACTGAGAATGAAAGAGTTGAATTTAGAATTGACAGGTAGTTATAATTAATTCGTAAGGTAAATTTAAATAAAATTATTAGGATATATTAAAATTAGTAGGATAAATTTAATCTTGTTCCAATGCAATGAAAAATACCTTAGAAATATTGAATAAACATACACAGACGTATACAACTTAAATCAACATAACATCTTATGAACATAAATATTTCGTTTTCCATTTTTTATTTCCCTTTATCAGGCTGTATAAACGAAACATTATCTTCTCGTATTTGTATTTTGATTTATAATTATAAAGAAACTTTTATATGTATTACGTATATATTTCACAGAGTTATAGACACGAATGCTATCTCTGAATTTACTGTACTTATAAATTTTTTAATTATCTGGGATTTTATTGTAATTTGTATTCTAACAAAAATCATAAATTTTAATTTATCGGTTATGAAAGTAATTAGTAGATAATAAAATTTTAATAGTAGGTCATATAAAAATAGAATGACTCAGCATATTATAAATTCCGTACAATTTCAATGGTACACAGCTATGAAATGCAACAACAATGTACATTCTTGAGTCATTCTCTCCTAAGCCGTATAGCAAGAAGAGGGGAGCCTTCTATCAAACTTTGTACTGTAATATATATCAAGCACTGTCAGTTACATATTTCTCGCAAATGTCGTTGAACCGTTATCGGTATTCGAGCTGTTGAGTTCGAGTTTATAGTGAGTTGAAGTGTATAATAATTAAGTAACAGGCATTACAATATACGCACCAGCGACCAGTTAACAACAATGGTTATAGGCATGTTAGAAATTCTCTGTGCCTGCGTGGTAATTTTATATTTACTTTATTATTATTTGACTGCCGACTTTGACTATTGGACATCGCGCGGGATCAATGGGCCGAAACCCATTCCGTTCTTCGGCAATATTGTCGAATTCTTAACGGGCAAGAAAAACATGGGTGATTTCTTCAAAGAAATTTATGACCGATACCCGAAAGATTCCATGGTGGGTATATTTTTGAGAGGAAATCCCGTGCTCGTCATAAGAGATCCTGAATACATCAAACAGGTGTTGATCAAGGATTTTACCACCTTTGCCGATCGACAATTTAAAGTTTATGAAAAGGTATTATTGATAAAATAAATAAATATTAATATGTAAATATATGCAAAGCAATAAGTAAAAATAAAGTTCGACGAATAAATTTAAGATATTAAGAAGTTGATTAATTAAAGAATATAATCTTTGTTAACAAAGATGGTAACAACTCTGTACGATTCGATTACACAGTTTTCATCAGCATTAAAAAAAAAGTAATTTTAATTATTTGAAATAATTTTTAATTTCTCCCTTTTTATTTTGAAACGTACATATCAATTACAATAACTAAAAAAATTAAAGCTGAAAAAGAGTAACTCTATTTTTCTCTCTCCAGTATAAAGTTGAGCTGAAGTATAAGTTTCGAGGCAAGCGTTGATCACTCGGAAACTTTGAAAGAAAACTTTCTAACATAATTCCCGCTTTCTGATACACTGATGCATAATTTATAGGCCGAACCCATGTCCATGCACCTCTTCAGACTCGATGCTGTTAGATGGCGACCATTAAGAATGAGGCTTTCGCCCGTCTTCACAAGCGGGAAGTTGAAGGACATGTTTCACTTGTTGCTGAACTGTTCCAACCACTTCGAGAAGTATCTAGATGAGATAGTATCTAAAGACAGTATTGTCGAGTGCCGAGATCTGACGTCTAAATTCACTGTCGACGTGATCGGATCTTGTGCTTTCGGTCTCGAGATGAATGCATTGAAAGAAGAGAATAATCAGTTTCACCGCATGGGTCGTAAGATCTTCCGCTCATCTCCAAAAATCATGATTAGAAATATACTCAAAGAAATACCGTGGTTTTACAAGCATTTCGGATATATCTTTGACGATCATGACGTGACCAAGTTCATGACAAATATTACTCGAGAAACTATAGAATACCGGAAGAAGAACAATGTGCGTCGAAACGATTTCATCGATACACTTATCGATCTTAAGGATAATCCTGGCAAGCTGGGCGTTAATAGTAGGAACATTGCTTTTTCTGTTTTTGCGTTTTATCTAAACACATATTTGAAAATATTTTTGTTAATCTATCCAATTAGTAGGACACTCAACCATAATGAGTAATATTGCCACAAAAGTATTCTAATAACTATTATAATTTGAATATTCTATTATATAATTATTTGGAGAATTTCAACAAAGTTATTTTCAAATTTGAATCTAGCGAAATTTTAAATACTTTATCGAAATTGTTTTTCCGTGTAACATTTCTTGTATGTTCAACACTATTAACTATTATTTATATTTTTTATATGATTACTATTGTAACAGCATATAATTTCTTTCTTCTTCTTCATGTAAAATCTATATACAAAATTATTATTATTTCTTA
This sequence comes from Cyphomyrmex costatus, assembly GCF_001594065.2. Lineage (NCBI taxonomy): Eukaryota > Metazoa > Arthropoda > Insecta > Hymenoptera > Formicidae > Cyphomyrmex > Cyphomyrmex costatus. The sequence continues at coordinate 835,984 of NW_017277774.1, forward strand.
TTTTTAAGATGTAACGGATGAATTTATTGCTGCCCAATCGTTCGTATTTTTCGCGGCTGGTTTCGATACATCTTCTGCTACAATGTCTCATGCAATGTATGAACTAGCGCAAAATCAATCAATGCAAGATAAAGTTCGAAAGGAGATTAAGGAAATCCTTAACAGTTCTGACGGAGTAATATTATATGATAACATCAAGAAAATGAGCTATTTGGAAAAAATTTTTCAAGGTTCGTTTATGCTTTAAAAAATACTTCTTATAAATAATTCAACGAATTAAATTTATTCACAAACATTGCTGCAATTTTTTTTTTTATCTAAAAGTCGAAAGTGACTACTTTCATAAGATATACGGAAGATACGATAAGTCGTAAATGTTCAAAAATATGTATAAAGAAACGACAGACTAAATTGAGCGGTAATAAGATTTTTTTATATAAAATAAATTTACAGTTTATAATGTTAGTATAACAAAAATAAAAATTTTTTTTATATATTTTATATATTTTTTATTTTTATTTTTATGTTATACTAACATTGTAAACTATAAATTTATTTTATATATAAAAATCTTATTATCGTTCAACTTAGACCGTCGTTTTTTTATACTTTGCATTGCAAAAACCGAGCAAAATCTAATTATTAAAAATATATTTTTGCTGAAATTTTTGCGCAAGTGTTTGTATTATTTTGCAGAGACTCTTAGGAAATATCCACCCGTAATGTTTCTAACGAGACGACCTGTAAAGAATTATACCTTCGAAGGGACTAAGATCACTGTACGAAAAGGGCAACCTGTAATTATACCCATTTATGCTATTCAAAATGATCCAAACATTTATCCAGATCCGGAAGTTTTTGATCCTGAACGATTTAGTGTGGAAAGTATACAGCAGAGAAATCCTATGCATTATCTGCCTTTCGGAGATGGTCCAAGGAACTGTATTGGTAATTTTAAAAACTTGCGTATTATATCATAACAATATCACAATGTTTGCGCAGTTTTTTTTACATAATAACATTCTACATGCACTTACGTCGCATACACATACATATATAGATTATAGAGCATATGGACACATGCACTTGACTGAAGAAATATCGAAATATATTATTTTTAGGCGCAAGATTTGCCATTAATCAAACCAAGATAGGTTTAATTAAAGTGCTGATGAATTATAAAATAGATGTTTGCAAAATAACTCAAATTCCACTTATCCATGCTCCGTGGAGCGGTTTAATGTTCCAAACAACTCATGGCATATACGTAAAATTGACCAAACTCACCTAACATATAATTTGTAAGTATTGTGCTACATATATACCTGTACACTTATATAAGTTAATTAAACAATGTGCAAAGACAATGTCAGAGACATATGAAAATGCCATTGTCTGTATTTTATTCTAACACTTATGTAATATTCGTAGTACATGTTTACAACTCATCTAACATATAATTTGTAAGTATTGTGCAATAAGTACACCTGTATACTTATATCAGTTAATTGAACAATGCAAAATGACATATAAAAATGTCATTATGTCTGTATTTCATTCTAACACTTATGTAATATTCGTAGTACATGTTCACACTATACATTTAATGTAGATTAACTTCAATCTCGATACAATTTACTTCCATTTTTTTTCTAATTTTTAAAACTAGAAAAAGATGAAATATAAGTTAAACCGAAACAGATTTATTATTTATAGATCAACTTTAAACTTGAAACTGGGTAAAAACGGAAAGAAGTCAATAAGATAACATTTGGTAAAAACGGAAAGAAGTCAATGTGTGTATGTGTGTGTGTTTGTGTGATAACATTTATTAATAAAAGAAAAATTAAAAAAAATTCTTTGCAATGTTTAAATATAATTAAATCGTATTTAGATAAGGCATCACCAATGATGTCAATTGCGACGCTTTCAAATAATTTAAAAGATTCGATTCCCTTTTTACTGTATTCATTTATTTATTAATACGGACAATTTATTGTGTGATATTATTTTCCGTATTAATTTGTATATACATTAATTACAATTGCAAAAGTAAATGTGTCAATATATTAATTTAATATACATATGCAATACTACGCAATAATATGTTAAGAATTACTACACTCTAAAAAATATCGATGTAGATATAATATTGACACTAACATAAGAATTACGTCGCATAGTGTTAATATTAATTAACAAATTTTTATTGAACTCATATTTGTTTCTTATTACAACCACTAAATGTAAAACAAAATTATGGTAGATAAATAACGAGCACGTCAGAGCACAACGCTACATAACATTGAAAATAATGCTAAGAAGAATCATATTATCATTGACAATTCGATAATAATTCAGTTTAAATACGTTAATATGTATTTCAATAATATTTCTCATATTATCCATTACAAATAATATCATTTTCGCAGTAATGCTTATTTTGAAATAATACAATACATATGGTACTATAAACAAGTTGCATTTCATTACGTACTGTAAATACTGAAAATCTATAGATTACGTGGCACTGTGAGATTTTCAATACTCCCAGTGATTAACGGAATTATAGATGATGCAGTTTTGACACCCTTAAAGTATGCAAATAGTTGATGTACATGTATAAACACATATAAAAATTATAATATTAACCCTCCAGCACTACTTTTTGGAAGGAGCGGTCTTAAATAATTATAAAGTGAATTGCGACAATAAAATGTTGTAAATACTGAGTACTGAAACCATTAGATACATAGTTTCTGCTATTATATTACACAAACTAAACTCGGATTACAATTTTTGAAATGGGGATTGCGCACTAGCAAACAAACGGAAAAGTAGAACAAGTTTCTGGAACGTAGTTTTCTAATATAAAAGCACATCAATTGCTTATTACAAAAATATTTGTATACATGTGTGTGCGTGTACCATATGCGCACTGATTATTATATAAGATTATAATATACATATACAATCTAAATAAGTTTTTATACCGTTTATGAAAAATTAAAAAATTAATTTACTTACAATGCACAACAATTATTATTAATAATAAAAATTTATTTCGATATTGTATTATTACATCAGCTTGAGATAAATTATAAACAAATAGTTATAAACAAATAGACAAATGATAAACAAACAAATAAGTAAAAACTAAGTATAAAAATAAGTAAAAAACTATTTATAATTAATAAATCTTGTTTATAAAATGTCAATATTTGAAATAATTTCTAGCGTCACATACAGATATGATAAGAAATGTAATCTATTGCACAACTAGCAAAGATAATGATATATCCGATAAAAATGGTATTTAAAACTATCTCACTGAATAACCTAATTTAACACTAATGTAACATTTGTTACAAAACAGCGATAAACATAATAAAAAAAATTAAAAACATATTTTCTTATATGTCTAACGAAAAAATATTTTTTTCGAATATTTTGAAAAAGTTGCGCCAAAATAATTAAAATAAGCGTTTTGCATTGTATCGTGTATTTTATGTATGATAATGATAATGACGGATAATGTTTCATTAAAAAATTTTACGAAACCAAGTGAATAATAACTCAGTATAAAATCTTAACAATGGCTATCTAACAATGAGAGCGCAATTGTGTGGCGATTATTACATCACTTTTCGGATAAAAATTCATAATTAAGTTTTTCTGCTGCTAAAAGGGAATTAACGATGCGCGATAATATGGAATATCTTACTCGAGTGCTTTACGTTCGTTTCGCAGCAATATACTATTATATATCACCGCAAAGTACAACTATCGGAAAGTTTGCGGTTGGTGTGAAGAGACCAACTTCACTGCCGATTATTTTGACAACTTCGGGATAATTACACTCGCGAAGATAACAACGGATAATTACTTAATGAAGATCTATGATACGTATAAAGGAGGACTATTGAGATAAGGATTTATTCTTCCTTCCAGTTTTATTAGCAAAAAGGATCTGACGTTTATAACAATATCCTTATATCAAAGATTTTTCTTCTTATCGCTAATTTTTATTAACTAGCGATTAGCTAATTAATCTCGCTTGTTCTTATGTACTTGTTGGAATATATCCTGAAATTTATTAAAATTAGATTGATCTATAATACTGTAATACAGCCATGTCAATATTATAGATTTAGAATGTTATATAATATGACTTTTATTATAACATAACGATTATATTTCTTGTTTCATTAATCTTCTTTATTGCTATTCAGTAAAACCAGAAATAGCTTTAAATGTCTTTAATCGTGCGCATATTAATGAACGTTATATTCATGAGATAAATAGCAATACTTCACTGCAGTATTGAGATAATATTCAGGTATTTCGGACTATTCTCATTTTGGCAAGTGTAATATCTCGAGCGAATCATCGCTCTACAATAGCGTTCCAGAAACTTGTTGCGAAAGCAATAAACTTTCGTCTTGAGTACACCGTATTGTGCACCTGCGCTTTTAATGAATACATTATAATTATGGTAAATGCGATCGCTGCCTTGGTTACTCGATATATATTGCGTGTATATAAACAAGTTAAGCGTTATTGCACAATTGTAAGCTCATGCTATTTATATTTTTGAAAAATTTTATCGACACAAGGCAATTTTGGAATTGAACCATTTTAGGATTGTTGCGATACAAATTTTGTAGAATTTTTAAATAAAGATAAAAGAGGCAGCTGACAAAGAGTTAACATTTCACGTTTTTCCAGTTATGTCCTCGAATTTTAAATGCCCATGCCAATGCAATGCATATGTTTCATGCGTGTACACGTGTGCGATTTTTTTCGGTTAGCCGACATACACGTAAATCACTTTCACTGCCTGCGGGGTGTACGAATTAAATCCGGCTTGTTCTGTAATTCAATTTTTAGTTTTTAATACTCGCGCTTTTATGCATTGGCAGTTGTCATTTTTTTCTTGAATTTTTTTATTTTACTGCAACACAAAGCGCATGTACAAAAAGTTGCGTGCAGTAGTACATCGGGGATACGTAAACATCAGAGATTAGTAGAATTGGTAGGAAAAAAATAATTATAATATAATAAAAGAAGAAATTCGCACAAGAACATTCTGATTTTTTACATTTTACTTATATAAAAACGCATAACTTTTTCATATTAATTAACTAGTACCATCTTAATGTTTCGTCATAATTATTTAAACAGACGCATTGATTCGTCATTTGGTATCTCAACGATATGAATAATTTTTATACATATAAACATATTCTCTCTACGTGATTATATTTTACATATACCTTTAAATTTCTCGCTTTTATTTAATGTTTAGAGCAATTTAACTTTCTATTAGTCTAAAAATGAGTATAAGCACTACAACAAAGTAGTTGAATTATTACGTACCACGTAAGTAGTTTTAGTCAATCGACAGAGAGACGCGAAGTAATTGCAAACGTAATTGGTCAGAAAGCAGCACACGGTGTAATTTCGACAACAGTGAAATTGTCATTTTGAGTAAAACGCAGAATGTTGCAAAATGTTTTGCATTGCACGTAATATCCATTTATGCTCACGTGTGTATTTGACATAATCCTCCTTTTAACACTAAAGGATACAGAATTGATAATAAGACATTTTCTGATTTTCATTTTCAAAAAATGATAACAAACTACTTCGAAGAGCGATAATTAAGTTTATTATAAGAGAGTAAAAAGATTGTATATTATAAGAAAAGACATCAAAAATACCCAGTTTAAAGTGAGAAAGAGAGACTCTCTGATTTATTCGTGACATTAGGATGGGATTGAGTTTTCGGTAATCTTTCCGAATTCTTTTTTATCTATACACTTCAAGATTTCTTCATTCCTCGCTTGCTTCGCTGGCGTACAGGTACAGATTACTTTCCCGTATTGTTAACCCTTATTTCTCACTTTCCGATCTACAAGCTAAACACAAACGACTCGCGTTCTCTTTGTTCCGTACCGTTCGCGGTCTCAGCGTTTTCAGCAAGACGACAGTCGTTTTCTAACGTTCACCCGATTCGCGAAGTGTCGGGTAGTCCGAAGGGAGGAGTGCGCGCAGTGGTGTAAGACGAGGTTGAGCGAGGGAGCGAAGGGGATGAAAAGTGATCGGCGGGCGCTTTAAGCGGCCGCCGCACCGGAGGGTGACGGACTCGCACGAGTCATGCCGAGCCGAGCCGAAAGCTACGATGGCACTGTCAGTAGGCCTGCCGCAACGCAGCAGTGAGCGCGCCTTCCACCTTGAGCAGGGAGTCGCGTTTACTGAGAATCGGTTGAGAAGGCCGATTGAAATCAATCGCCGATCTCCCGCGTGAGTGAGACCTGAACGTTCGGTCAATCGGGACCGAAAGCCAATCCATGCGTGACAGGTGAAAGTGACTTTTACTGCAGTGGTGAACCAAACTACCCTCACGCGGTCGCTCTATTCGTATCCCAGAGGAAGACTCATCACGAGTTCGCCACTGCACTGTCGGCCGCTGACCTGAGGTTGCGATTTGGTTCACGGAATTATGCGGTTGGGACATTCTCCCTCGAGAAGGAATGAGAGATATATTTTCGAGATAAAATAGATAATATTTAAGATAGATAATTCTTCCCAGGTAATCGATTGCATTTGTACCTGAAATGAAGTTAGATCGATCTGATAAATATTTGTCAACCGATCCGATATGATTGAAGATATTAATACTTTGGTGTTTGCTGCATAGCTTTTCTTTTTTTTTTTTTTTAATAAATGAAAGCGGCGCAGCGTGAATGGATGTACGAGAACGGTGGGCGGTAATCCCGATATACCAAAGTGCATAATGTAAAATGTTTTTCGTGAGCGGATGTGTTAATTGCAACCATTAACGCTCGTGATCGCGTTAAGTATATGACAAACGGAGTCATCTAGTTTATCGATTTTTCCGTCTCACGTTCTCGAAAACATCATTACGTCATTATCGCCGAGCGATGACGGAGGAGAGATGTGGAATGGGTCATTTGTGCGCGCGTGTGAGACTTAGTGGTGTATGAAGTGAACGCTAATAGACTGTGCAAGGATGTACAATTACCCGATCGAGTAACCCCGTTAGACGACGCTGAAGTTTCCGTACATAAATAACGCGCGTAATCGCGCAGAGCCCTTAAGAAGTTACGCGACTTACTTATAATCTGCAGTTTTACGTCGAGAATCTACCGGCGAAGTGCCTCGCGTGCTCCGTCAACTGCACTTAAGCCTTCTCTCAAAGCGCAGGTCGGGACCCCCGCCGTCGCCCTCGCTTGTTACCGTTAAAAGTGTATATCGGACGTTTCATTGGGAGCCCGTGCTTTTCGCCGCGGGCGAAAATCGGCCACGGAGGACCGGGTCAGATCGATGCGACGGATCCTCCGTCTGCAGCGTCTTATGACGAGATGCGCCCGTTAGAACTGAGAATCCGGATGACCTGACGGATCACCGGGGATCGCTCGTCTCATTGAAATTTATCAGCCGTGTCGACTTCCACTTAAGCAGGGTTTAAGGAGAAGGACAGAGTATCTATACGAGGAGGCGAAGGAGACAAGGATTCATTCCGCTTACAATGGAGAGGATGCTTTTGCTGATGAGCTTGCTGGCCCGGTTCGTCGTTGCGGAAGTCCTGCTCGGCGACGTCGACGAGCCACGTAAGTGAATGAAGAACCTGGAAGCTTCCTAGTACAGAAAAAGAAAGAAACGAATAAAGTATAACATATAATTGCGAAAGGAGAAGAGTTTCGTCTCTCCCCCCCCGTTCGTTTACGTTCGATAATGGGATTGAGGAAAATAATTGGTTCCAATCGTATTTTTCTATTCTTGTTATAAGGTTTCTCTTCCTTCAGTTTATGTTTCTCCAAACTTCCGTCATCGCTTATATATGTCGACACGTTTAAGGCTAAGTACCTACGTTGCTTTCGCAGGTAACGGGGAAAATGTTTACGCTTGCAATATTTCCCTGCTTTCAACATAGTGAAAATATTTACGCGCCTGCATTAAGATCGCTTATATCGACGTCCATATCGATTTTCCATATCACAATGCAGGATAATGAACCAGCAAATGCCACGTGAGATAGTGACACGATAGCTGATTAATTTCTTCTACTAAAATTTTAATTTCGATTAGTGTGGCAGTAAATCAAATGAAATATTTAATGCGAAGAATTTATCAAAAAAGATTATGATTAATTTAATTCTCAATTAAAAAAGTTTAAGAGGCTTTCGATTGATATCACAGATAAAAATAATCACATTAATAATCAAAAAGCAGATGTAGATAGTAAAGACTATAAACATAACGTCAAATAGTTATTGTTTAAATATTTTACACGACTCTAGATAGCACGAGAAAAACATTGAAATAAATGTTTATACGTGTACAATTGTGTGTTTCTGATAAAACTTTCTTCTCATTTCCACCGCTTGTATCTATAGTCGCACAGTATTCGTGTATGACGAATACCACAAAAACTAGAACTTTGACAAGTACCATAGAAAACACTTGAACAAACGGCAATAATTGAATTAATTAACACAGTTATTTGCAGCGATTGTTTTGTGACTCTGAAAAAAAGGTTACAGTGACTGTTTTTTTTTTTTACATCAAATAGAAAATATGTCAACGAGAAATACCAACGGTCATCTAGCCAGTTAACTAAAAATAAAAAGAGAGAGAGAAAGAGAAAAATTTATACATTTTATTAACTCTTTTGGATTTAACCAGGATAAACTTCAATTAGTGAACGTTCCAAAAATTTCACCGAAGAAAAATCTTCGCATTCGACATTAAATATCGTTTTATTATTATTACTGTATTGATTTTTCAGAATGCAGCATATATTCAGCGTATGCGCCAATAAAACGAACGGACAATAATTATACGATCAGCGATCGTTTGCCAATGTCTGGAATTACTGCATTGGCGGAACACGTCGTCGAATCGTGCCGTAATTATCATGCAACAACGGCTTGGACAAATAGCGGCATTAAATGCGAAACTAAATCGAGCAAGACGAGAATTTATTTGGTGATCCGATATATATTTCGGCATTACGTACAGGCCGCTATGTGCGAGGTGACAAATGACGCGTTCTGATTTACGACACGGGACCGGGTAAAAGGACACGACAGAATTTCAGGCGTAACGCCCGGCCGCGATTTACGCCGCTAATTAATGGCGAGGGACAAGTTAGCGGGGCCGTCATCGTACCGACATCGGCGACAACCTCATAATCGTTATCGTGCATACGTTGTGCGTGATGTGACGTGTCGCGTGCGCGAGCGCCGGAAAAAGATGAGGAGGCGTACATTAATTTTGACGTACGCACGGGACGTGAACGGCGTCGAGAATTCGCCGCCTGTCAATAGTTGTTTTGCGGGCAGCGGCGGGGACGCGCCCTCCGCCGCCGCCGTCGTGCTCCACGACATCGGACAGGACCGCAACCCGTTTATTTAATCGGTGCATTATGCAAATTGACATAACGGTTCCACTTCGGATGCAGTAATCGACCGCCATCTCTCGACAGATTCACAATGGGCCAACATGTACGCTGAATAATTGGCAGTAGCGTATCGTGGACTGAAAATCAAAGCCGCTGCATGTGCACCCTTCCCTCCCTCTTCCTCTCTGTCCACCCGGTACCCGCGAATTCTCGTGTATATCAGGAACCAACGATGGACCCCTGGCGTGTAACGCGCGCACACACAAATGCGTAATGGTATGTATGCCGTAGATATACGGCTGTTCCGCTCGAAATTGAATGGTGTCGGGGAGGAGTAGATTGGAAGACAACGAGCTTGGGGGAAAAAAACATATCATGCGAGTAATGAAATTATTTTTCGTTGCAATTTTTTTTTTTTAATAAATAAAGCGGTTGCGCGCCGTTAAAGAAAGAGAGAATTTCGTGATGAAGAATATCCCACAACTCATACCGCGTCGATGCGTGGATTCGCAAATTTACGGCTTCGATTGTTCTACACAATCCTTGTCAGTTATAGAGATATATGAAAGTCACCGTTATTCTACCTCGTGCTACGTTAGCTTTTGGCTTATATTTTAAACTTCTTAAAAAATCCTCTTATCTATTTTTCCGAAATAGATTTTTTATCCTCACTCTTATTTGTAAGTACTTTTAACTCTAATAGGGATTCGTTCTAAAATTCCTTAACTGCAGATATTCACGGTCCAGTGTACTTGAAATTAACGTATTGTATCTCTATTAAATTTAATATCACGTTAATTTTAAGCAAAGATACAATACGTTAATTTCAAGTACATTGGACCGTAAGATATCTTCTTTGGAAATAAAAATCCGAGAAATAAAATAATATAATTTTTAATTATGTAAAATAATATTGCGAAAAATATTTATCACAAACAATTTTTTTACAACGTAGTTAAAAAAAATGTCGTGGTTTGCTGAACTCGCAAATACCAATTAGGGTTAAACGTTCTTGCCTCGTTTTTATGACAATTCAGGTTTAATCGTGTAACTAAACTCCTAGGTTCTGTTCGCGTTAAAATTTCATAACATCTACCGTTTAAACTGGTCAAGGGTTTCAAAGCTGTTCGTTAGGCAAACGAAGCAAAAGCGATGATAAAGTCAAAGATTGCGTATGAGATTTTAATAACGGGTTTAGTAATATCTGTCGATACGGCGTATAACGCAACGTCCTTGTCATGGTTTAAACACCGATTACCAAAGTAGGACGATTGTAAAGTTAATAGGGATATGGGACGTTCGTATAGTAGCGTTACCTTATCTACTTCAATTGCCACGGTAGGTGCAACATTAAATTTTTATTCGATCGTTAAACCGGATAGATTACGATCAAAGGCATCAAATGCTATCCGTATATCGCATTTGCCGTATCATAGCAGGCGACTCTACATACTGCATTGCTGACAGTAAAGCAAATTATGAAAGTGCGCGAACTCCCAGTTGTACACATAACGCCATGTGTACATATGTGTCCATAGCGTTGCTGAAATAGTAGCAAAAGTTTGAATTAAAAGTTCATAGTTTTAATCTTCGCTTGATAATAAAGATTAAAAGGTATATTTAGACCGAGACAATATTTAGAATTTTTCATTAAAACAGAGTTCAATGGTACATACAATTCGCAATTAAGCATCACAATTAATATCTTATTTATAGTCTTACTTTTTCTTTGCAAATTTTTTGCATCAGCCGTTCGCTATTTTATTATATGTGGATTAATCAATAAAGTTATTATTATCCTTAACGATTTATAAAAGTTATTTGAGACGAAATAAATATTCGATTTATGTTTGCTACTGCTTTATTTTGTGTTGCAATTATAAGCGAGAAATAGTATCATTTATTTTAAATGTATAAAAACTATGGACATATTGCGGTGATACGTGAATACGTTTATTTTCATGAATAATGTATATCGAGACATTGGTTTTATGAAAGCTCCATCATAAATTATTGCGTAATGACTCAATCGACATTAATAAACTTGGATTGCTCACAAAAAAAGTTAAAAAAACACAGCGGCATTACATGTATAAAATGAGTTTTTTAACTGTAAAGAAGTGTTCATACTCGCTACGTATTTTTAAATTGATTCTCTTTGAAGTTATCAGTGGATATACGGCCACCGCTTCAAAATGGTGCGTCGAATGCGCTTAAACGACTACAGATCTCCTCGCGGTAAACCGCGTGCTCGTAATGGAGCGTAATGCGTACAGTAACGGTCCATTACGGGCGAAGATATTGAAATTCCGCGGGAGTGCAACTTCGTCCGATGGAAACTTAAAATTCTTTCGCCGGCGGTCGCGCCGCCGCGGCCATGGTCGCGGCCAACCCCCTCCTCCCCCC